>NW_027102371.1:0-33525 GCF_035609145.1 Eleutherodactylus coqui
TGAGGGGAAGGAGGGGGCGAGGGGGGCGAGGGGGAAGGAGGGCGAGGTGGGGGCGAGGGGAAGGAGGGCGAGAGGGGGCGAGGGGAAGGAGGGCGAGGGGGGGAGGGGAAGGAGGGCGAGGGGGGCGAGGGGAAGGAGGGCGAGGGGGGGCGAGGGGAAGGAGGGCGAGGGGGGGCGAGGGGAAGGAGGGGCGAGGGGGGCGAGGGGAAGGAGGGCGAGGGGGAGCGAGGGGAAGGAGGGGCGAGGGGGGCGAGGGGAAGGAGGGCGAGGGGGGCGAGGGGGAAGGAGGGCGAGGGGGGGCGAGGGGGAAGGAGGGCGAGGGGGGCGAGGGGAAGGAGGGCGAGGGGGGCGAGGGGAAGGAGGGCGAGGGGGCGAGGGGAAGGAGGGCGAGGGGGGCGAGGGGAAGGAGGGCGAGGGGGACGAGGGGAAGGAGGGCGAGGGGGACGAGGGGAAGGAGGGCGAGGGGGCGAGGGGAAGGAGGCGAGGGGGACGAGGGGAAGGAGGGCGAGGGGGACGAGGGGAAGGAGGGCGAGGGGGACGAGGGGAAGGAGGGCGAGGGGGACGAGGGAAGGAGGGCGAGGGGGACGAGGGAAGGAGGGCGAGGGGACGAGGGGAAGGAGGGGCGAGGGGGACGAGGGGAAGGAGGGCGAGGGGGACGAGGGGAAGGAGGGCGAGGGGGGACGAGGGGAAGGAGGGCGAGGGGGACGAGGGGAAGGAGGGGCGAGGGGGACGAGGGGAAGGAGTGCGAGGGGGACGAGGGGAAGGAGGGCGAGGGGGACGAGGGGAAGGAGGGCGAGGGGGACGAGGGGAAGGAGGGCGAGGGGGACGAGGGGAAGGAGGGGCGAGGGGGGACGAGGGGAAGGAGGGCGAGGGGGACGAGGGGAAGGAGGGCGAGGGGGACGAGGGGGAAGGAGGGCGAGGGGGACGAGGGGAAGGAGGGCGAGGGGGACGAGGGGAAGGAGGGCGAGGGGGACGAGGGGAAGGAGGGCGAGGGGACGAGGGAAGGAGGGAGGGGGACGAGGGGAAGGGAGGGCGAGGGGGACGAGGGGAAGGAGGGCGAGGGGGACGAGGGGAAGGAGGCGAGGGGGACGAGGGAAGGAGGAGAGGGGGACGAGGGGACGGAGGAGGAGGGGGACGAGGGGACGGAGGAGGGGGGACGAGGGGACGGAGGAGAGGGGGACGAGGGGACGGAGGAGAGGGGACGAGGGGACGGAGGAGGGGGACGAGGGGACGGAGGAGGGGGACGAGGGGACGGAGGAGGGGGACGAGGGGACGGAGGAGGGGGACGAGGGGGACGGAGGAGGGGGACGAGGGGACGGGAGGAGGGGACGGAGGAGGGGGACGAGGGGACGGAGGAGGGGGACGAGGGGACGGAGGAGGGGGACGAGGGGACAGGAAGGAGGGGGACGAGGGGAAGGAGGAGGGGGACGAGGGGAAGGAGGAGGGGACGAGGGGAAGGAGGAGGGGGACGAGGGGAAGGAGGAGGGGGACGAGGGGAAGGAGGAGGGGGACGAGGGGAAGGAGGAGGGGGACGAGGGGACGGAGGAGGGGACGAGGGGACGGAGGAGGGGGACGAGGGGACGGAGAGGGGGGACGAGGGGACGGAGGAGGGGGACGAGGGGACGGAGGAGGGGGACGAGGGGACGGAGGAGGGGGACGAGGGGACGGAGGACGGGGACGAGGGAAGGAGGACGAGGGAAGAGGACGAGGGAAGAGGACGAGGGGAAGGAGGACGAGGGGAAGGAGGAGGAGGACGAGGGGAAGGAAAAGCAGGAGGCGGCGGGCCAAGAGGGAGGGGAGAGCAATGCGGAAGGTCGAGGAGGAGAAGGAGGGAGGGGCGCCACGGCCGGAGGAGAAGGAGGGAGGGGCGCACGGCCGGAGGAGAAGGAGGGAGGGGCGCCACGGCCGGAGGAGAAGGAGGGAGGGGCGCCACGGCCGGAGGAGAAGGAGGGAGGGGGCGCCACGGCCGGAGGAGAAGGAGGGAGGGGCGCCACGGCCGGAGGAGAAGGAGGGAGGGGCGCCACGGCCGGAGGAGAAGGAGGGAGGGGCGCCACGGCCGGAGGAGAAGGAGGGAGGGGCGCCACGGCCGGAGGAGAAGGAGGGAGGGGCGCCACGGGCCGGAGGAGAAGGAGGGGAGGGGCGCCACGGCCGGAGGAGAAGGAGGGAGGGGCGCCACGGCCGAGGAGAAGGAGGGAGGGGCGCCACGGCCGGAGGAGAAGGAGGAGGGGCGCCACGGCCGGAGGAGAAGGAGGGAGGGGCGCCACGGCCGGAGGAGAAGGAGGGAGGGGCGCCACGGCCGGAGGAGAAGGAGGGAGGGGCGCCACGGCCGGAGGAGAAGGAGGGAGGGGCGCCACGGCCGGAGGAGAAGGAGGGAGGGGCGCCACGGCCGGAGGAGAAGGAGGGAGGGGCGCCACGGCCGGAGGAGAAGGAGGGAGGGGCGCCACGGCCGGAGGAGAAGGAGGGAGGGGCGCCACGGCCGGAGGAGAAGGAGGGAGGGGCGCCACGGCCGGAGGAGAAGGAGGGAGGGGCGCCACGGCCGGAGGAGAAGGAGGGAGGGGCGCCACGGCCGGAGGAGAAGGAGGGGGCGCCACGGCCGGAGGAGAAGGAGGGGGCGCCACGGCAGGAGGAGAAGGAGGGGGCGCCACGGGCAGTAAGAGAAGGGAGGGGGGTGGGGGCACCACGGCAGGAGGAGAAGGAGAGGGGGGTGGGGGCGCCACGGCAGGAGGCGAAGGAGAGGGGGCGTCCTGTCCACATTTGGCTCTTTGCTAGAGTTTTCTCACTGTGCTTCTGTTGCCGATGGAAGTGAAAGACGGCGAGCACTACAAGACCCAGCCGCGAGTCTCACTGACACAGAGTCCTTCACACCTGGCAGGGAGACTGCTGATACAGCGCACCCCAGGGGCCAATATACTGATCGTAGTATAAATAAGGGCGGCATGACACACCTTCTTATACAGCCAGCCGCGCGCCGTCACCGGGGCGTTCGGGTTTCTCTTTATGGAGTTCGATCTTTTCCCGAAGTTATGCACCTTCCCAGAGGGTCTGGATGGCTGTGAAGAGAAGAGAGTCCTACTGGGAGATATATAAGGATATACCCCTTACCCCAGCGGCCCCACCCCCACACATGCTCCCCAGAAGCCCCACCCACACACTCCCCACCTCAACGGTCCCGACCCCACACACGCTCCCCACCACAGCAGTCCCGCCCCCACACACACGTTCCCCACCTCAGTGGCACTACAACCAGCTGTATTGTGTATGTAGTGGGGTGGCTGGCACCCCAGACACTCACCCTGGACAGGGGGCTTGTGGGGTTGGCGGCTGGCAAAGTGTTGCAGTTGGAGTTGTCACTCGTCACGCTGACTGTTCTGTCCTTTGTTTCTTGGGATGTCATTGCTGTGGATGACCTGAAATGAATCGGCCCGGTGAGCCGTGTATTCCGAGGATACATGGGGGTGGGGTGTCACTACACGTAATAATAACCCCCTATACATAATGAACCTGGTGGGGGTTGTCGCTATATTTGGGGAGGGGTCACTCACTGGTCATTCACCACGAAGATGCAGTTGTCCTGGGATGGTTGGCCGCTCACCGGGTGTTTACACGTCACTTTCCGCTCATTGTGGCTGCAAGACAACATAGAAACCAGTGAGAGGGAGGCGAAGCCTATGCGGACCCGAGTACAGGAGGCGGAACCAAGAAACCGCAGCGCCAAAGAGGAAAGAAAACTACATGGTGGAAAACAGCCCCCCCACCCACCCATCCAACAGCACGCAACACATCCAACAGTCATTAGGCGTAAACATCACATGATCATGTATCGCAGTGGGCGGGGCCCAGATCAGCGGATGCCGGGTTATTAGCCTTTATGGATTTTTAGGCACTAGAATCATCACTGACAGCGATCAGTCAGGTGTGAACAATCTTTTGGGGGAGTTAGGAGTGTTTTGCGTGGCAGGGGTTACACAAGTTTAATCTTTTTTTTGTAATTTACAAGCTCATCATCAGTATAAAGGCGCTAATCGTCACATATCAAGTACTACAGAAGTCAGGGACATTACATTAATCTCTGCCAGACCCCCAATGATTAGGGTAGTAGTACACGCCAGACAGCCGTAACGCGAGCGGACGGGCACTCAGCGATAATGACAAGCTCCGCCTGGCGTCTCTGGGTTTGGCAGAAAGGTTCATACAACCTCTTGGTTAATTCGGCGCCGGCAAAAAAAACCACAAAGAATTTAGAGGCGGAAAATCCGGCAAAGCCAACGACCCCACACAGAAGAGGCCCCCGAGCCAAACCACAACATATCAAGGTCAGCAGTTCCTGAACCACCCCATACTCCAGTCACCTCCAGAGCTGCAGTTACTACTCTGCTGTTACTATGTCTTATCCTGCAGTCACCTCCAGAGCTGCAGTCACTATTCTGCTGTTACATCATGTTTTATCCTTCAGTCACCTCCAGAGCTGCAATCACTATTCCATTACATCATTACATCATGAGCTGCAGTCACGCCTGCTGGCAGGTGTCACAGTGCGCAGAAAGGGTATTTCCTTTTGCTCCTCATTTATATCCAGGACATGGAGGTGGTGTACGATCAAAGGCTTGTTACAATGTATCAACCTGGAGTTTAGGACAGAAGACATTTGTATTGCTGCTGTGTTACCTCGGATTGTCTCTACTGATACACTGTAACAAACCCTCAGTTAAATCAGCAAGTTAAGTTTTCACCTTTGGGGTGTAAGCAGTAACCCTGCTCTGATACTTTATACATGAGGCCGTATATCCCACCCGCTGACTCCCATATACCACACATCCTGTACACTCCACTGCTCCCCCGTATATATCCTGCACCTCCTGCATACACCACTGCTCTCCCTTATATACCGCAACTACTGTATACACACGACTGCTCCCCCTATACACCGCACCTCCTGTATACACCAATGCTCCCCCCTACACGCACCTCCTGTATACATCACTGCTCTACCCTATATACCGCACCTCCTGTATACACCACTGCTCCCGCTATATCCCGCACCTCCTGTATACACCACTGCTCCTGCTATATCCCGCATCTCCTGTATTCACTACTGCTCCCCCTATATACCGTGCCTACTGTATACACCACTGCTCCCCTATATCCTCGGAAGGATGGCTGAGTCAACCTTGAGCCGGCTACCTTAAAGCATGCAGGGATCGAACTTGCAACCTTCAGGTCGTAGGAGAGAGCTTACACTCTGCGCCACACGAGGCTCACCACTTCTCCCCCTATATATTGTAGCTCATGCCTATACCACTGCTCTCCCTATATATATCGCAGCTCACGCCTACACCACTGCTCCCCCTATATATCGCAGCTCATGCCTATACCACTGCTCCCCTTAAATCCCGCACCTCCTGCCTACACTACTGCTCCCCCTATATCCTGCACCTCCTGTATACACCACTGCTCTCCCCTATATATCACACCACTGTTCCACCTATATACACACCACGGCTCTCTCCTATATACTGCATCTACCTGTATATACCACTGCTCCACCTATATACAGTACTGTTCACCCCTAAATACCGCCCCCATATATACACCACTGTTCCCCCATATACGTTGCACCTCCTACATACAGCACTGTTCCCCTATATATCGCCTCTATATAAGCACCACTTCCCCCTTATATACTGCCTCATATACATCACTGCTAACACATATATACAACACTGCCCTCCCCCCTTTATACTGTATTTCCTGTATAGACCCACTGCCTAAACCCTATATGATAAACCCCAATATGTACACCACTGCCCCAACCCTATATTTGAACCCCTATATATACGCCCCACTATTCTCACCCTATATACTGTACTTCCTGCACAGTGCTGCTTCTATAATCCCAAGTACCCTTACAATATATACTGCACTGCCACGACCCCATATAGAATACCCTTTATATGCAAACACACCCCTGCCCCAAATACTGAACTCCTTATAAATGCTGCTCCAACACCTTAGTGCACCTCTGGACGAGGGGTGACTAACATCAACAAGGGTTAAACTCCCCCCTAAGACGGAGAAAGACACTCACCAGACAGACCGGCTGCACACTCTCATCATCCCTCCACGGAAGACCCCAGCAGCAGGAGGCCCACCCGCTGCTGAAGTCATCAAACCCAACCTACCGTCTCATCCCATAACACTCCCCATATGCAAGAGGCAACCTCTGCACTGTACATTGCCCAAACCCGTCCACTAGACCTCATTTTATACATACATATTTTTTTAATAAAACACCCCCGCACATGAAGAAGTTTTCACTTTGTTGCAGAACTCGGCATGCAGTTCCATCTCAGGTAGATATGTAAATGATGAGAGTTGTGATGTGATTAGATTAACAGTCTTGCCACCAGAAGCCCTAAGGCTGGGGTTCACACGAGACGGAATTCCTGCAGATTTGCCGCACCAAAAATCCATAAGAATTCCGCTGGAAAACCACAGCTGCGGGTTTTGAAGAGGCTTCGCCGCATGCATTTCTGCTGCGGCCATCTCTCCCCATAGAAAATGGACATGCTGCATCTTTAATTTGCACATCGCATGGCTGTTTCCACAGTTTGGCTGCAACAGATTGGCCGCAGCGTGGACAAAATCTCGTCCACTTTGATGGCTAATCCCAGAATTAGGAGCAGCGGGCGGAATTTCCAGGCGGACAATCCGCACGGTAATTCCGCAGCAAATCCGTCCCGTGTGAACCCAGCCTAAAAGTGGTTCCCCCCTTGGCCTATAAAAGGCTCTCGGAGGCTCCTTGTGTGTAGTGACCTCTTCTTCCGCTTCTGTAGAGCTTGTTGACCACTAGACGCCTCTACGACACAGAGATTTCACCCCGTTACCAGAGTCTGAGAGGGGCGCATTATTGGGATGTGAGACGCTGGATGGTCGTATTGATGAATTGTCCTCCACCGGGCCGTTCTGTCCAGACTGTTAGGGGGTGTTGGGACCAGTGGATGTGTGAGGGCACACAAGGTAACCGGGCTCAGGACGCCCCCGACAGACCACCAGTAGAGAGGAGCGTCTGACCAGACTGTTAGGGCTCATGTCCACGGGCAAAATAAGAATTAAAATCCGCAGCAGATTTTAACTCTTCTCCTGCCCGCGGATCCGCACCCCATAGGGATGCATTGACCACCCGCGGGGTAGATAAATACCCGCGAATGGTCAATAAAAGGGATTTTAAAAAAAATGGAGCATGAAAAAATCTGGACCATGCTCCATTTTCATGCGGGGCTCCCGCGGGGACGGCTCCCGCGGGCTTCTATTGAAGCCTATGGAAGCCGTCCGGATCCGCGGGAGACCTAAAATAGGAATTTAAAAGAATTTACCCATCCGGAGCGGACCGGGAAGGTCTTCTCTTCCTCACGGCCGCATCTTTCTTGCTTCGGCTCGGCGGATGTGCCCGGCGCATGCGCGCGGCGTGCCGGCGACGTGCCGCAGCCGTGACGAGTTCATCCGCCGGCCGAAAAAGAAGATCCGGCCGTGAGGAAGAGAAGACTTTCCCCGCCCGCTACGGATGGGTAAATTCTTTTAAATTCCTATTTTCAGCGCTCATGTCCGCTGGGCAGGAGGGACCCGCTGCAGATTCTCCATGTAGAATCCGTAGCGGGCCTGATTTTCCCCGTGGACATGAGGCCTTAGGGGGTGTTGGGACCAGTGGATGTGTGAGGGCACACAAGGCGAAAGGGGTCAGGACACCCCCTACAGACCACCAGTAGAGAGGAGCGTCTGATCAGACGGTTAAGGGGTGTTGGGACCAGTGGATGGAGGCACACAATATAACCGGGCTCAGGACGCCCCCTACAGACCACCAGTAGAGAGGAGCATCTGATCGTCCGAGAACCACTAGCAGCTCCTCCATGCCCGCCTGTATCACATCATGCATCTTAGCAGTGAATTAAATTAATAAATATAAATATATATATATATATATATATATATATATATATACACACACACACACACACAATGTATATACATATATACACACACTTCTTCTAGGGGGATGCATGTATGTAGAGCTCTTCCCTGTCCCTATGCACAGATAGCGCTGTCTGAAGCCCACCTGTTGTTGCATACCCCGTATATTATTATATTTGCTGTACACAATCTACAGGGATATAATAAGTCTTCACGTCCCGTAAAATACCAGGTTGTTGTCATGTTAGAGATTCCAAGGATGATGAATCCTCTCAAACCCCTCCATGCCCCCCCCCCCTCCTCGTTATCTCTGCAATCTCAGAGGTAGACAAACTGGAATGATGGTGGAGAGATAAAAATAGCTAAAATCGGGTAGTTGCATAAGTGTTCAAACCCTCCTATATTTAGGGATGTGGTCGTGTTTAGAATTAGCCAACCTCCTGATAGATAGTAGCCAGTACCCCACTGCCATTACTTACAGGGGATCTGGGTTGCCCATTTAAAGTTCGGCTCTTCTTGGAGGAGTTTACAGACATTTTCTTAGTAGGTCGGTAAAGATCTTACAGCACATCAAAGGGATCTGTTTGTTGGAAGGTGTCAGTCAGGAGTAGGGCGGCCGAGACATCTCCAATTACATATAACATGGAGCACAGGGGAGACCATCAGCAAGAAGGGGATTAATGGCCCAACAGTGACATCACCAAAAACTGGATGGCCCTCAGAAACTGATGAGAAGACCAGAAGAGAATTGTTCCGGGGAGGCCGACAGCAACATTAAAGAAGCTGCAGGAGTTTCTGACAAGACCTGGTTGTAAAGTCATGTGACAACCATCTTCTGTGTTCTTCATATGTCTGGGCTGTGGGGAAGAGGGACAAGACGGAGGTCTTCTCTAACAAGAACATCCAAGCCCGGCCATGTTTTACCAGAACCTCCATCCCGTCTGGCAGAAGTCTGTGGAGAAAGTATTCTGTCTGATGAGACAGAGGGGGAACTTGGTGGCCAGAATGCCAGGAGGGGTTTAGTGTAAAGCCAACACTGCCATCACTAGAAGACCACAAGACCCGCAGTGACGATGGTGGGGGCAGCATTATGTGGGGGGCTGTTCTGCTGCTGGAACTGGGGCTTTAGCCAAGGGGGAGGGGATTATGAATAGCCCCAAATATCAGTCCTTGTTGGCCCAAAACCTTCCGACCTCTGCTGAAAAGATGAAGAGCAATTTCACCTTTCAGGATGACAACGACCCAAAGTAGACCACCAAATCACTAAGAGAACGGCCCCCCAGAGCCCTAACCTGAACCCCAGTGTAGATTTGTGGGTGACCTGAAGAGGGCGCTACACACCAGATGCTTCACAGGTTGACAGATTTGGAGCTTCTGCAAGGAAGAGCAGGCAGAGATTGCCAAGATATGCCATGCTGATAAGACACCGACCCCAAAAGACTGAATGTTACCATAAAGTCAGAGGGGACATAAAGTAGCAGTTTTAGGGTGCGAAGACTTATGAAACCACATTAGTTTAGGTTTTTATTTTTGCAACCTAAAAGATTGCAATTCGTCTTCCAGTAGAATAGTACAGATAAAGGGGGACACAGAGGGGGAATCGGAGATCATGTTTTTGGGGTTCTTCCCCCAAGACCCTGTACCCCATATATGTAGTATATACTGGGGGCATGGTGGGTGTTATATACACACACGTGCCTGACCCCTCACACTTTGTATGGTACCAGTCGCCATGACTGATGTCTGCACACACATCACATAACAGTCGCATGATGAACAGCTGATGTGCCCCTGGGCCCCTCAGTAATGTGCCCCTGGGCCCCTCAGTAATGTGCCGGCTGTCCAGCGTGGACCCCCTCCTCCCCCAGAAACCACCAAGAACGGAGCAACCATGCGTCGTTACCCCGGGGCCCTGGATGCACCCTGTAGCTGGGGGGCACCAGATGCACTTTAAGAACAGCTTAAGTTGAGGAATGTTCTGGAGGAGCCGCGGTCGGTATTTAGCAGCGCCGGTAAGTAGGTCAGCGGCTCCTCCTCCTCTTCCGTGGCCTCGTCTGATTGGACCAAAGAAAGTAATTACAGGAGAAGTGGAATAAATGATTACAGAGACTACACGACTCCATCCCACCCCCCTTTCACTCCCAGCGTCCCCCTATCCCTGCTGACCCCTCAGTGTTCGTCCCCACACCCCGCCAACCACAGATGCCTAATTCCCCCCCTCAGTGTCACTCACTCCCCCCCCCCCCCGCCGAACCCCACAGCACCACACCTCCTAACCCTCTGCCAACCCCCGCAGCGTCAACTTTCCTAACCCTTTGCCAAACCCCCCAGCGTCATTTCCACCCGCACCCCACCACGATCCCCACAATGTGCCTAGGGGTCATCTCCCCATATGCTGCCACTATCACTACTTCCCTGGTGGTGCCCTCTGTGGATTGCTGGCACTTTGCAGCAATCCACACGGTTTGACCCGGGGAACATTTGGTCCGCCGCAGGATTCCAGTGAAGACATGAGAGAGTTAAAGGTGCGATATTTGTATGAAAAACAGCATCTGCCACGGCCGTGATGTGTGGGAGCAAAATGTTACTAGAACACCGTGCATCTACAACATGCACCCGCCACTAGGAGGCACAGCCATCCGCCCCCCCTCTGCCGGCAGAGGCGGGGCACAGCCATCCGCCCCCCCTCTGCCGGCAGAGGCGGGGCACAGCCATCCGCCCCCCCTCTGCCGGCAGAGGCGGGGCACAGCCATCCGCCCCCCCTCTGACGGCAGAGGCGGGGCACAGCCATCCGCCCCCCCTCTGCCGGCAGAGGCGGGGCACAGCCATCCGCCCCCCCTCTGCCGGCAGAGGCGGGGCACAGCCATCCGCCCCCCCTCTGCCGGCAGAGGCGGGGCACAGCCATCCGCCCCCCCTCTGCCGGCAGAGGCGGGGCACAGCCATCCGCCCCCCCTCTGCCGGCAGAGGCGGGGCACAGCCATCCGCCCCCCCTCTGCCGGCAGAGGCGGGGCACAGCCATCCGCCCCCCCTCTGCCGGCAGAGGCGGGGCACAGCCATCCGCCCCCCCTCTGCCGGCAGAGGCGGGGCACAGCCATCGCCCCCCCCTCTGCCGGCAGAGGCGGGGCACAGCCATCCACCCCCTCTCCCGGCAGAGGCGGGTACAGCCATCAATTCCCTCCCCCGGCAGCGGCGGGTACACGCATCAGCCCCCTCCAACCACTAGGAGTGGGTAAATCCATCAATCTCTCCTTTTCCCCCCGCCCCCAGCAGTGGGTACGGCCATCAACCTCCACCCCCCAGCAGTGGGTACGGCCATCAACCTCCACCCCCCAGCAGTGGGTACGGCCATCAACCTCCACCCCCCAGCAAGTGTGCAACCTCCACCCCCCAGCAAGTGTGTACGACCATCAACCTCCACTCCCCAGCAAGTGTGTACGACCATCAACCTCCACTCCCCAGCAAGTGTGTACGACCATCAACCTCCACTCCCCAGCAAGTGTGTACGACCATCAACCTCCACCCCCCAGCAAGTGTGTACGACCATCAACCTCCACCCCCCAAGCAAGTGTGTACGACCATCAACCTCCACCCCCCAGCAAGTGTGTACGACCATCAACCTCCACCCCCCAGCAAGTGTGTACGACCATCAACCTCCACTCCCCAGCAAGTGTGTACGACCATCAACCTCCACTCCCCAGCAAGTGTGTACGACCATCAACCTCCACTCCCCAGCAAGTGTGTACGACCATCAACCTCCACTCCCCAGCAAGTGTGTACGACCATCAACCTCCACTCCCCAGCAAGTGTGTACGACCATCAACCTCCACTCCCCAGCAAGTGTGTACGACCATCAACCTCCACTCCCCAGCAAGTGTGTACGACCATTAACCTCCACTCCCCAGCAAGTGTGTACGACCATCAACCTCCACTCCCCAGCAAGTGTGTACGACCATCAACCTCCACTCCCCAGCAAGTGTGTACGACCATCAACCTCCACTCCCCAGCAAGTGTGTACGACCATCAACCTCCACTCCCCAGCAGTGTG
This sequence comes from Eleutherodactylus coqui, assembly GCF_035609145.1. Classification (NCBI taxonomy): domain Eukaryota; kingdom Metazoa; phylum Chordata; class Amphibia; order Anura; family Eleutherodactylidae; genus Eleutherodactylus; species Eleutherodactylus coqui. The sequence continues at coordinate 12,011 of NW_027102371.1, forward strand.
TACGACCACCAACCTCCATCCCCCAGCAGTGGGTACGACCATCAACCTCCATTCCCCCAGTAGTGGGTACGACCATCAACCTCCATTCCCCCAGCAGTGGATACGACCATCAACTGTCTCCCAACAGTGGGCACAACCAGCAACCCCCTTTACCAGCAGCAGGTACAGATAGCAATCCCCTCCCCCAGCAACAGCAGGCACAGCCACAAACCCTGGGTACAGCCACCAACCGTCCCCCCCCCCAGCAGCAGGCACAACAACTGACCCCCTACGCCCAGCAGCAGCGGGCACAAACATCTACCACCTCCCTCAGCAGCAGCGGGCACAGCCATCAACCCCGTGTCCCAGCTGCAGCGGGCACGACCATCAACCCCATGTCCCAGCTGCAGCGGGCACGGCCATCACCCTGTCTCCCAGCACCAGCGGGCACGGCCATCTACCACCTCCCCCAGCACCAGCGGGCACGGCCATCTACCACCTCCCCCAGCACCAGCGGGCACGGCCATCTACCACCTCCCCCAGCACCAGCGGGCACGGCCATCTACCACCTCCCCCAGCACCAGCGGGCACGGCCATCTACCACCACCCCCAGCACCAGCGGGCACGGCCATCTACCACCACCCCCAGCACCAGCGGGCACGGCCATCTACCACCACCCCCAGCACCAGCAGGCACGGCCATCTACCACCACCCCCAGCACCAGCGGGTATGGCCATCTACCACCACCCCCAGCACCAGTGGGTACGGCCATCTACCACCTCCCCCAGCACCAGGGCGTACGGCCCTCTACCACCTCCCCCAGCACCAGCGGGTACGGCCATCTACCACCTCCCGCAGCACCAGCAGGTACGGCCATCTACCACCTCCCACTGCACCAGCGGGTACGGCCATCTACCACCTCCCCCAGCACCAGCGGGTACGGCCATCTACCACCACCCCCAGCACCAGTGGATACGGCCATCTACCACCTCCTCCAGCGGGTACGGCCATCTACCACCTCCCCCAGCATCAGCAGGTACGGCCATCTACCACCTCCCCCAGCACCAGCGGGTACGGCCATCTACCACCTCCCCCAGCACCAGCGGGTACGGCCATCTACCACCTCCCCCAGCACCAGCGGGTAAAGCCATCTACCACCTCCCGCAGCACCAGCAGGTACGGCCATCTACCACCTCCCTCAGCACCAGCAGGTACAGCCATCTACCCCCTCCCCCAGCAGCGAGTACAGCCATCTACCCCCTCTCCCAGCAACAGAAGGCACAACCAGCAACACCCTCCACCAGCAGCAGTGGGCACCTCTATCAGCGGCGGGTACAGCCATCAGCCCCTTCTCCCAGCGGCGGGTACAGCCATCAACCCCTTCTCCCAGCGGCGGGTACAGCCATCAACCCCTTCTCCCAGCGGCGGGTACAGCCATCAACCCCTTCTCCCAGCGGCGGGTACAGCCATCAACCCCTTCTCCCAGCGGCGGGTACAGCCATCAACCCCTTCTCCCAGCGGCGGGTACAGCCATCAACCCCTTCTCCCAGCGGCGGGTACAGCCATCAACCCCTTCTGCCAGCGGCGGGTATAGCCATCAACCCCTTCTCCCAGCGGCGGGTACAGCCATCAACCCCCTCCCCCAGCGGCGGGTACAGTCATCAACCCCCTCCCCCAGCGGCGGGTACAGTCATCAACCCCCTCCCCCAGCGGCGGGTACAGTCATCAACCCCCTCCCCCAGCGGCGGGTACAGTCATCAACCCCCTCCCCCAGCGGCGGGTACAGTCATCAACCCCCTCCCCCAGCGGCGGGTACAGTCATCAACCCCCTCCCCCAGCGGCGGGTACAGTCATCAACCCCCTCCCCCAGCGGCGGGTACAGTCATCAACCCCCTCCCCCAGCGGCGGGTACAGTCATCAACCCCCTCCCCCAGCGGCGGGTACAGTCATCAACCCCCTCCCCCAGCGGCGGGTACAGTCATCAACCCCCTCCCCCAGCGGCGGGTACAGTCATCAACCCCCTCCCCCAGCGGCGGGTACAGTCATCAACCCCCTCCCCCAGCGGCGGGTACAGTCATCAACCCCCTCCCCCAGCGGCGGGTACAGTCATCAACCCCCTCCCCCAGCGGCGGGTACAGTCATCAACCCCCTCACCCAGCGGCGGGTACAGCCATCAACCCCCTCACCCAGCAGCGGGTACAGCCATCAATACCCTATCCCCCAGCAGCAGGCAAAGCCATCAACTTCCTCCCCCATAGCGGGTACAGCCATCCACCTCCTCCCCCAGCAACAGCGGGCACAACCATACAGCACCTGGTACCAATCATCTTGTTACCAGCCATTAACTCATCCATTACCAGCAGTCGGCTGCAGAGTCCAGCTGGTAGCTCCATCCTAACCCCTCCCTCATAACAGTGGCCTCCTCTATGCCCATCCAGTGCCAGGCAGGCATCAGCAGCCCCACATGCCCACTGGTGAAGGCCATGGCTTACCGGAGATGAGAGGCTCGGGAACATGATGAGGGGAGAGCAGCGACAGCCTGAGCTGAATGACAGATGGAGCGGTGTGTGCAGAGAATGAGGGAAGAGGCTGCGAGCAGAGCATGCTCACTGCACCGCCCCCATGTGACAGCCTCACTCCACCTGACTGCCAGGTAAGGAGCCCGGTGGAGCTCTCCGTCCACAGGGGCCGTCACCTGCCCTAATCTGTGTCAGTCTTCACTGTGGGTTTAGCATTCTATTCATGAGCAGAGAATTGTGGGAGGACACAACTATAATGATGGGAGGGGGCTGTCAGGCCAGGAAGGGTGTCCGTTCCAAGACTGCCAACTTCGCCCTTCAAGTGGTTTGCAGACAAGCAGATTTACTGGACTAATTAGCTGGAGTGTCGAGAGATTGCAAACGGACATTGCCGTAAACCAGTCATGTGACGGGCATCCTATAAATAGCGGGCACCGGAGGATCCTGCGGCTGAGGCCTGGCACACAGGGACGTGTAAACTTCCGCAGCCAGCAGTGAACTGGTTGCCATGACTCCATCGTGGGAAAGGAACGCGGCAATCAGCGAAGCAGGAAGGGGGGTGGAGAGCCCATCAGCGAGAGCGATTTAAAGGGACAGGATCAAATCCGGAAACTACACTACTGATCCTGTCAGAGATACCTCAACCAAGGCTGGACCCCACTGACAGGGCAATGGTGCCAAAGCCAGGAGCAGGTCTAAAATATGGAAGAAATGCAAATCCTTCCATTAAACTTTCTCTCTGTACAAAATACTGATGAAAAAATACAACCCATGTGAGGGAGCCCTTAAACGGCTGATAACAGGGAGTAAGACTGCACTCACCTGTCCTACAGTCACATCCCCCAGCCTGACTTAGCTGATAACCGGGGACAACAGAGTGCTTGCAGGCTGTCTTAGGCTGGGGTCACACGGGACGGAATTCCAGCCGAATTATTGCGGAATGGCAGCACCAAAAAGACGTGAGAATTCCACTGGCGCGGTTTCGCCGTCGGCATTCTGCTGCGGCTTTCTCTCCCCATAGAGTGGAGATAGGCCGCTGCGGAAACGAGAAAAGAATTAACATGCTGCGGAATTGAATTGGGTGCAGCGTGTGGACAAGATTTTTGCAAAATATCGTCCACTTTGCCGTCTAATCCCGGGATTAGGAGCCGCGGGCAGAATTGCCGTGCAGACTCTCTGGCACGGAAATTCCGTCCCGTGTGAACCCAGCCTTAGTATGTGCCGTGCCCCTGCTGAGTGAGGCTCTGCAGCAGAGCCAGTACACACTTTAAACTGGGCGCCCCCTGCTGGCTGTCATTACACTGCTCTGTATCAGCAGAGAGAAGTAGGTCAGACTCCACATAGCCCTCCTACTGCCTCCACACAGCCTAGAACCACCTGCAGGGGGCGCCGCTGGCTGAAGACCGCTAACAAAGCAACTTCATAAGAGTCACACTGCTGCTGTCAGGTTTATCCACAGGTACTAGGAAGCCGCTCTCTGCCCTCCTGCTGCTGTTACAATGTATCAGCGCACACGGACCCCTCATCCTCCTGCTCACAGCTGAGCAATGTTAGTGTATCAGCGCACACGGACCCCCCTCCTGCTCACAGCTGTGAGCTGTTACAAGGTACAGTGTACAGGACCCTCATCCTCCTGCTCACAGCTGAGCAATGTTCCAATGTATCAGCGCACACGGACCCCTTCCTCCTGCTCACAGCTGTGCACTGTTACAATGTATCATTGCACACGGACCCACGTCCTGCTCTGATGTCGTTTCTGCACCTTTTCATTTTGTGTCGGGAAAGTCTCACAATGGATACCGGGCACTGCTATCCGTCGATAAAGCGCTGCTTTGACCCCTCTGCAAAGGCACGTATAGCGCTTATGGCAGGAGCTTCCCGGTTTACACATGACGTGATGTGAATGGTGCCTCACTGGCACTGATACATTGTAACAAAACCTTCAGCCGTGTAAGCGGGGAGAAAACAGCTTACCAGCCACAAGATATGATTCACCGACAGCAATCACTGATGCTGAGAAGGTTCAGGGATTGACAGCTGCACTACTTCTGTAGAATAGTGAGTGCAGCTCTGGAATATAATACAGGACGTAACTCAGGATCAGTACAGGGTCAGTAATGTATGTACACAGTGACTCCACCAGCAGAATAGTGAGTGCAGCTCTGGAGAATAATACAGGATGTAACTCAGGAGCAGTACAGGATAAGTAAATGAACACAGTGAGTCCACCAGCAGAACAGTGAGTGCAGCTCTGTAGTATAATACAGGACGTAACTCAGGATCAGTAGAGGATAAGTAACGTATGTACACAGTGACACCACCAGCAGAATAGTGACTGCAGCTCTGGAGAATAATACAGGATGTAACACGGGAGCAGTACAGGATAAGTAACGTATGTACACAGTGACTACCAGCAGAATAGTGAGTGCAGCTCTGGAGTATAATACAGGAGCAGTACAGGATAAGGGTATTATTGTATCTTGACGCCACCAGGAAGTCCTGGTGGAGACAAGAGAGACAGGGCGGTGACGCCCCCTCGACCTCACTGGCCGCAGCTAAGGCTTCCCTGCAGGTCCTGGCAGCCCACTATGATTGTCATGTCCTGGCTCACCCCCTGGGTTCCGGCCATGATTGAAGCTCCTCAGTGCTGGCTAAAGTCTGGCATGCTCCCCCCGCTGTTTCGTTAGGTTCCCGATGCTGAATTTTATTGATCGGCCCTTTTCAGCAGCTGCTCCTCATCCCCGCTGGCAGGCGAGTAGACATCTTTAGTCCCGGCTCCCGGGCCTCTCTCCCAGTCTCCTCGGCATCACCGCTTGTTTTTATTCCCAGGTGGCTGTACCATGCGGCTCCTGTGCTCCCTGTAGCTGGCCGAATGGCACAGGCAGGCTAGTAGACATCTGTAGTCCAGGCTCCCGGCCCCTCTCCCAGCCTCCCCGGGCTCACCGCTGCTGCTTGTTCCCTGGCGGCTGTACCGCACGACTCCTGCGGTCCCTGTAGCTGGGCGGATGGCGGACCTCCACCTCCTTATGCAAGGCAGCACTGACAGGTGACGGTTGCCAGATTTCTTAGCTCCCAGCGTGCCTGCGGCTCCTCAACTTGTGTGGCAGAAGGCAGTCGAGAGACCCACCGGTCGCCACCTGTGAGCGCTGCTAAGTGCCAGTGGGGCGCGCACACCGCTGCCTCCTCAAGGTGTGTGTCAGAAGGCAGCAGACAGACCCGGCAGTCCCCACATCTGAGCGCTGGTGGGGCGCGCACACTGGACAGCATTAGGGGCGCCTGTATGGATATTATTGTATGTTGATGCGCACCTTCCAGGACCTTCGGGAGCTGGGGGTGTGAGAGGGGCGTTCCTCCTGTCAAACCCCTTGCTTCCGGTGGCGTCAAGATACAAGAATACCCAGGATACATAAGTAATGTATGTACATAGTGACTCCACCAGCAGAATAGTGAGCACAGCTCTGGAGTATAATACAGGATGTAACTCAGGAGCAGTACAGGATAAGTAAATAAACACAGTGAGTCCAGCAGCAGAACAGTGAGTGCAGCTCTGGAGTATAATACGGATGTAACTCAGGAGCAGTACAGGATATGTAATGTATATACACAGTGACTCAACCAGCAAAACAGAGAGTGCAGCTCCTATAATACAGGATGTAGCTCAGGATCAGTACAGGATAAGTAATGTGAGTACACAGTTGTACTATTCTGTTTTAATCACCGAGCACCTGTACGTGGAGCAGTAATACCCACAACTGCAGTACCACTGATGACTAAGGCCACCTGCAGACTGGTGGAAATTCCGCAGCGGGATTCCCCGCAGAATTTCCGCCCATACACGCCTGCATAGGATTGCATTACAAAACGCAATCCTATGCAGACAGCCGCAGTTTGTCTGCGCGAAATCCCGCGCAGAAAACAAATCGTGGCTTGCCCTAATTCTGCGTAGGGCTTGCAGAGCCCGGCACAGAAACGTCACTCACCGGCCGCAGGCACATGAAAGAGCCGTAGCTGCGTGAGCGGGTGAGTTCCTCGGGTCGAGTCCGCTGCGAGAATTCTCGCAGCCGGATCCAACCCGGCAGTCTGCAGGCGGCCTTATAGGTGGAGCAGAGACACCTACAGCTGTACCACCACTGAAGGCCTGTGGGTTGAGCAGTGACTCCTATACCTGCAGTACCACTGATGACCTGTAGGTAGCATAGAAACAACTATAGTTGTAGTAAGTGGAGTAGTGACACTTATAGCTGTAGTACCACTGAGGACCCAAAGGTGGAGCAGTGACACTTACTGAGGACCTGTAAGTGCGGCAGTGACACCCACAGCTGCAGTACCACTGATGACCTGTAGGTGGAGCAGTAACACCTATAAGCTGCAGTACCACTGATGACCTGTAGGTGGAGCAGTAACACCTACAGCTGCAGTACCACTGATGACCTGTAGGTGGAGCAATGACAGCTATAGCTGTTGTACCACTGATGGCCTGTAGGTGGAGCAGTGACACCTATAGCTGAAGAACCACTGAGGATGGGTAGGTAGAGCAATGACATTTATAGCTGTTGTACCACTAAGACCTCATGTCCACGGGCCTGCACGTTTCAAAGTGTGGAATTTTGCAGCATTGTCTACCCGTTCCTGAAGCCATGAGGCCAAAAATTACATTTTACTCACCTGTTAAACGCTGCGGGGCTCTCCTCAGTCGCAGACGGATCATCTTCTGCCCAGGGGATGCGCCGTGCTCACTGTTTTTTTCTTAAATCTCCTGCTCCCACGCGGCACAGCCCCAGTGACAGCTGCAGGTGTGTCGCAGATATGACAGCTTCCATTGACTTCAATGGAATCTGTCCCTGCTGGATCTGCAGAAAAATGGATACGCACACCACGAAAAAGATCACATCCGCATGCATTACCTTGCTCTGTGGATGCTAATGCATCCCTATGGGCTTCTAGATCTACGGATCTCCGGCGCGGGATACACGTTCGGATTTTATAATTAAAATCCACCCATTGACAATGGGCTCAAGGATGTGTAGGTGAAGCAGTGACACTTAAAGCCATAGTACCACTGAGAACCTGTAAGTGGAGCAATGACACCTATAGCTGTAGTACCACTGATGACCTGTAGGTGAAGCAGTGACACCTATAGCTGTAGTACCACTGGTGACCTGTAGGTGGAGAAATGACATAGGACAACTAAGGACCTGTAAATGGAGCAGTGACACTTAAAGCTACAGTATCAGTGATAACTTGTAGGTGGAGCAATGACACATAGCTGTATTGCCATTGAGGATGTGAAGGTGGAACAATGACAATTATAACTGCAGTACCACTGAGGATCTGTAGGTGGAGCAGTGACACCCACAGCTGCAGTACCACTGAGGATCTGTAGGTGGAGCAGTGACACCCCCAGCTGCAGTACCACTGAGGATCTGCAGGTGGAGCAGTGACACCCCCAGCTGCAGTACCACTAAGGATCTGTAGGTGGAGCAGTGACACCCCCAGCTGCAGTACCACTGAGGATCTGTAGGTGGAGCAGTGACACCCCCAGCTGCAGTACCACTGAGGATCTGTAGGTGGAGCAGTGACACCCACAGCTGCAGTACCACTGAGGATCTGTAGGTGGAGGAGTGACACCCACAGCTGCAGTACCACTGAGGATCTGTAGGTGGAGGAGTGACACCCACAGCTGCAGTACCACTGAGGATCTGTAGGTGGAGGAGTGACACCCACAGCTGCAGTACCACTGAGGATCTGTAGGTGGAGGAGTGACACCCACAGCTGCAGTACCACTGAGGATCTGTAGGTGGAGGAGTGACACCCACAGCTGCAGTACCACTGAGGATCTGTAGGTGGAGGAGTGACACCCACAGCTGCAGTACCACTGAGGATCTGTAGGTGGAGGAGTGACACCCACAGCTGCAGTACCACTGAGGATCTGTAGGTGGAGCAGTGACACCCACAGCTGCAGTACCACTGACGATCTGTAGGTGGAGCAGCGTCACCCACAGCTGCAGTACCACTGAGGATCTGTAGGTGGAGCAGCGTCATCCACAGCTGCAGTACCACTGAGGATCTGTAGGTGGAGCAGCGACACCCACAGCTGCAGTACCACTGAGGATCTGTAGGTGGAGCAGTGTCCCCCACAGCTGCAGTACCACTGAGGATCTCTGGGTGGAGCAGTGTCCCCCACAGCTGCAGTACCACTGAGGATCTGTAGGTGGAGCAGTGTCCCCCACAGCTGCAGTACCACTGAGGATCTGTAGGTGTAGCAGTGTCCCCCACAGCTGCAGTACCACTGAGGATCTGTAGGTGGAGCAGTGTCCCCCACAGCTGCAGTACCACTGAGGATCTGTAGGTGGAGCAGTGTCCCCCACAGCTGCAGTACCACTGAGGATCTGTAGGTGGAGCAGTGTCCCCCACAGCTGCAGTGCCACTGAGGATCTGTAGGTGGAGGAGTGTCCCCCACAGCTGCAGTGCCACTGAGGATCTGTAGGTGGAGCAGTGTCCCCCACAGCTGCAGTGCCACTGAGGATCTGTAGGTGGAGCAGTGTCACCCACAGCTGCAGTACCTCTGAGGATCTGTTGGTGGAGCAGTGACACCCACAGCTGCAGTACCACTGAGGATCTGTAGGTGGAGCAGTGACACCCACAGCTGCAGTACCACTGAGGATCTGTAGGTGGAGCAGTGTCACCCCCAGCTGCAGTACCACTGAGGATCTGTAGGTGGAGCAGTGAGACCCACAGCACCACTGAGGATCTGTAGGTGGAGCAGTGACACCCACAGCTGCAGTACCACTGAGGATCTGTAGGTGGAGCAGTGACACCCACAGCTGCAGTACCACTGAGGATCTGTAGGTGGAGCAGTGACACCCACAGCTGCAGTACCACTGAGGATCTGTAGGTGGAGCAGTGACACCCACAGCACCACTGAGGATCTGTAGGTGGAGCAGTGACACCCACAGCACCACTGAGGATCTGTAGGTGGAGCAGTGACACCCACAGCTGCAGTACCACTGAGGATCTGTAGGTGGAGCAGTGACACCCACAGCTGCAGTACCACTGAGGATCTGTAGGTGGAGCAGTGACACCCACAGCTGCAGTACCACTGAGGATCTGTAGGTGGAGCAGTGACACCCACAGCTGCAGTACCACTGAGGATCTGTAGGTGGAGCAGTGACACCCGTTAGTGCAGTGTAATCTAATACTGAGTTGCAATTACAGAGCAGGACCTGGTAGTTGTGGGGGCGTTACAGCAGAGGGGGTGGGCCCTGCGACTCATATGGTGTACTATACGTTACAGTATGGTAAAGATGAGTGTACATAGTAGACAATGTATAGGAGCAGTCCCAGCATGCAGTGCACGTCTTCCCACAACCCCCTCCTCTGCAGCCTCCACTATCGGCACACAGCTACCAATAACGTTCCATCTCTTGCATGGTGACGTCACTCCAAGACCCCGGCCGTGTCAGAGAATACACGGGATTTCGTCCTCTTGTCATGATGGCATGTTTCAAATTCCTCTCTGGAGGGATGGAAATGATGGCAAGTATAGCGTGCCTATGCATACATAATGAGCTCGGTGGTTTACAGGGCTACTTGATAGGTGAAGCGCTAGTGTGTGTCCCAATTCATACGTGATGACGTCACTGTAGGTTCCCGGCCATCTTACTGAAGAGATGGAATGCACGTTGCGTTCGACCTAATAATCTATTCGATATATCTAACGCATCATGCGCTGTGACAGGTGCAATGTGCCTACGTCACCATCGCCTCACGATAGAGCCTGTAAGATGGCGTCACAGTGGGAGCCGGTGACCTGCGCGTTACTATGATTCAATATAAATGTATGTTATGAATTATTGTAAAAATACGTATTAATGCATCGAAACCCGCTGCAGAGCCCTTTATAAAAGAAATCAAAAATATTGCTATTTAGCAACTGTGGCGGCCCCTACTTACAGACAAGGAGCGCAGGGTTTTTTTTACTTTTGAAACCCACACTGATGACGGCAGAGAGTGACTAGCCCCCCCAGGCCGCCCCACACGAGGACCCCCCACTAATGACAGCAGAGAGAGACTAGCCCCCCCCCCCACACACACACACGGGGACCCCCCCACACTGACAGCAGAGAGAGACTAGCCCCCCCCACACACACACACACGGGGACCCCCCCACACTGACAGCAGAGAGAGACTAGCCCCCCCCACACACACACACACGAGGACCCCCCACACACTAATGACAGCAGAGACTAGCCCCCCCCCCCCACACACACCCGAGGACCCCCCCCCACACTGATGACGGCAGAGAGTGACTAGCCCCCCCAGGCCGCCCCACACGAGGACCCCCCACTAATGACAGCAGAGAGAGACTAGCCCCCCCCCACACACACACACGGGGACCCCCCCACACTAATGACAGCAGAGACTAGCCCCCCCCACACACTAATGACAGCAGAGACTAGCCCCCCCACACACACACACCCGAGGACCCCCCCCACACTGATGACGGCAGAGAGTGACTAGCCCCCCCCCCCCCCCCACATGAGGACCCCCCCCCCACTAATAGCAGAGTGACTAGCCCCCCCATATGAGGACCCCCCTCACTGACAGCAGAGAGTGACTAGCCCCCCACGTGCCACACAAACGAGGACCCCCCCACACTGATGACAGCAGAGTGACTAGCCCCACCACGCCGCCCCACACGAGGACCCCCCCACTAATGACAGTAGAGAGTGACTAGGCCCCCCCCCCCAAACGAGAACCTCCCCCCCCCCCCCCCCCACACACATTGATGACGGCAGAGAGCGACAAGCTCACCCCACCCCCCACTGGTCACGGCAGCGTTAGCAAACCCACCCCCCCCCATTCATCCCTGGTCCTCCAAACACAAGGAGTGTTTTTAGTGATTTTGCAGTCGTGCGGATAGCAGAGGGCGACTCCAGGTAACCCAATATTTGGGGTCACTGCCGCAGCTCAGCACCACCAACATTGTAGTACACGCAGGGTCGGGCGTGGCATCTCTGCCTGCATCCCACCCAACAGACAGTACTAGTGAATGTCAACACAGCACCCCAAGCACTCCACATATGATATGCTGGTGAAGACCTCTCCCTGTAGTTCTCGCATTGTAGTTATGAAGCAGGAGGCTCAGTATGAGCACAGCTCTCTGCCTCTAAGATAAATGGATGCCTCAGAAGGGAATTATGGGAGGTTTCAAGGTCAGCAACCTTCGGTATGTGATGGAGCTGGTGACCCAGCAGCTGCAGGCCATGCCGAACCTGTAGAAGTGTGTGAGCCGCTCGCTGCAGAAGCTTGCGTCCTTCATCGTCCTCGCTGCAGCACATTAACAGTCTGGCTGCATCATACGTCTCATCAACGCGCAACAAGCACTAATACGATGAAAGCGCGCCGACGCTGTCACTGTCACCGACTAACGAGACTGATTTCATCAAATGAGGCATTGTTTAGCCGATCAATGCACCGAGTGACCGACACCTGCAAACAACCTTCATGCCTCAGCAAGGACGGCGCCCCACATAGGTCCGACCCATGTACAGCGCTCATCACCAGCTCCGCCAACCTCATACCATCAAAGCAGGGCACAAAACACCAAAACCACCTGAATTCACATAAAAGTCTGCGGCCTAAAGGCACAAGCATGAGCGGCTCGGGAGCGCTCAGTCCCTACATAGACTTCAATGGACAATCTGTCTGCAGCGAGCTCCCCCTGCTGGAGGCTGCAGTGAATGCGAACCAGTGGGAGAAAAGAGCAGCTAAGAAACATCACAGACCCAACCCACACTGACCACACACAGCGCCCCCCAGTGTTATGCAGTGATATCACAAACCCCACCCACACAGACAGCACACAGCCCCCCAATGTTATAGTGACATCACAGACCCCACCCACACTGACCGCACACAGCGCCCCCTAGTGTTATACAGGGACATCACAGACCCCGACCACACTGACCGCACACAGCACCCCCCCAGTGTTATAAAGCGACATCACAGACACCACCCACACTGACCGCACACAGCGCCCCCTAGTGTTATTCAGGGACATCACAGACCCCACCCACACTGACCGCACACAGCACCCCCCAGTGTTATACAGGGACATCACAGCCCCCACCCACACAGACAGCACACAGCCCCCCAATGTTATAGTGACATCACAGACCCCACCCACACTGACCGCACACAGCGCCCCCTAGTGTTATACAGGGACATCACAGACCCCGACCACACACAGCACCCCCCCAGTGTAATAAAGGGACATCACAGACCCCACCCACACTGACCGCACACAGCGCCCCCTAGTGTTATACAGGGACATCACAGACCCCGACCACACACAGCACCCCCCCAGTGTAATAAAGGGACATCACAGACCCCACCCACACTGACCGCACACAGCGCCCCCTAGTGTTACACAGGGACATCACAGACCCCACCCACACTGACCGCACACAGCACCCTCAGTGTTATACAGGGACATCACAGACCCCACCCACACTGACCGCACACAGCGCCCCCTAGTGTTATACAGGGACATCACAGACCCCGACCACACACAGCACCCCCCCAGTGTCATACAGGGACATCACAGACCCCACCCACACTGACCGCACACAGCGCCCCCTAGTGTTATACAGGGACATCACAAACCCCACCCACACTGACAGCACACAGCCCTCCCAATGTTATACAGGGACGTCACAGACCCCAACCCCACTGACAGCACACAGCGCCCCCTAGTGTTATACAGGGACATCACAGACCCCACCCACACTGACCGCACAGAGCACCCACACTGACCGCAGAGCACCCTCTAGTGTTATACAGACACATTACAGACCCCACCCACACTGACCGCACACAGCGTCCCCCAGTGTTATACGGGAACATCACAGACCCCACCCACACAGCGCCCCCTAGTGTTATACAGTGACGTCACAGACCCCACCCACACTGACCGCACAAACCCCCCTAGTGTTATACAGGGATATCACAGACCCCACACACACTGACCGCACACAGCGCCCCCTAGTATTATACAGGGACATCACAGACCCCACCCACACTGACCGCACACAGCACCCGCACTGTTATACAGGGACATAACAGATCGCACCCACACTGACCGCACACAGCGCCCCCAGTGTCATACAGGGACATCACAGACCCCACCCACACTGACAGCACACAGCGCCCCCTAGTGTTATACAGGGACATCACAGACCCCACCCACACTGACCGCACACAGCGTCCCCCAGTGTCATACAGGGACATCACAGACCCCACCCACACTGACCGCACACAGCGTCCCCCAGTGTTATACGGGAACATCACAGACCCCACCCACACAGCGCCCCCTAGTGTTATACAGTGACGTCACAGACCCCACCCACACTGACCGCACAAACCCCCCCTAGTGTTATACAGGGACATCACAGACCCCACTCATACTGACCGCACACAGCGCCCCCTAGTATTATACAGGGACATCACAGACCCCACTCACACTGACCGCACACAGCGCCCCCTAGTATTATACAGGGACATCACAGACCCTACCCACACTGACCGCACACAGCGCCCCCTAGTATACAGGGACATCACAGACCCCACTCACACTGACCGCACACAGCGCCCCCTAGTATTATACAGGGACATCACAGACCCCACCCACACTGACCACACACAGCGCCCCCAGTGTCATACAGGGACATCACAGACCCCACCCACACTGACCGCACAAACCCCCCCTAGTGTTATACAGGGACATCACAGACCCCACTCATACTGACCGCACACAGCGCCCCCTAGTATTATACAGGGACATCACAGACCCCACTCACACTGACCACACACAGCGCCCCCTAGTATTATACAGGGACATCACAGACCCCACCCACACTGACCGCACACAGCACCCGCACTGTTATACAGGGACATCACAGACCCCACTCACACTGACCGCACACAGCGCCCCCAGTGTCATACAGGGACATCACAGACCCCACCCACACTGACCGCACACAGCGCCCCCTAGTGTTATACAGGGACATCCCAGACCCCACCCACACTGACCGCACACAGCAGCCCCCAGTGTTATACAGGGACATCACAGACCCCACCAACACTGACCGCACACAGCGCCCCCAGTGTCATACAGGGATATCACAGACCCCACCCACACTGACCGCACACAGCGCCACCTAGTATTATAAAGGGACATCACAAACCCCACCCACACTGACAGCACACAGCGCCTTCTAGTATAACACAGGGACATCACAGTGCCCACCCACACTGACCGCACAACCCCCCCCCCCCCCAGTGTTATACAGGGACATCATAGTCCCCACCCACACTGACCGCACACAGTGCCCCCTAGTATTATATAGTGACATCACAGACCCCACCCACACTGACCGCACACAGCGCCCCCAGTGTTATACAGGGACATCACAGTCCCCACTCACACTGACCGCACACAGCACCCTCAGTGTTCTAAAGCAGTGGTCCCCAACCTTTTTGGCACCAGGGACCGGCTTCAAGCAAGACCATTTTTACAAGGCCCAGCAGGGTTGGGCGGGGCATGGGCGGGGCTTTGGTTATAGAGGCGGGGCTACGAAGGGGGTTGGAGTTTAGTGCATTCTTATTTAATTATGACATTTAGAATGTCTTGGCAGTACACACATAGGGCAGTATATAATCTATCCCCCCCCTCCCCCAGCACACACATAGGGCAGTATATAATCTATCCCCCCCCTCCCCCAGCACACACATAGGGCAGCATATAATTTATCTCCCCCCCAGTAATAGACAGCCCCCATCCCTCAGTAATTAGCAGCCTCTCCCCCTGTAATAAGCAGGTCCCCCCCCCCCAGTAAAAGGCAGCACCCCCCCCCCCAGTAACAGGCAGCCCCCCCCCCCGAAATAGGCAGCCCCTTCCCCTGTAATAAGCAGCCCCCCTAGTAATAAGCAGGTCCCCCCCCAGTAATAAGCAGGTCCCCCCCCAGTAATAAGCAGCCCCCACCCCCCAGTAATAACCAGCCCCCCTCCCCCGTAATAAGCAGACCCCCCCCCCCCCCGTAATAGGCAGCCCCTTCCCCTGTAATAGGCAGCCCCTTCCCCTGTAATAGGCAGCCCCTTCCCCTGTAATAGGCAGCCCCTTCCCCTGTAATAGGCAGCCCCTTCCCCTGTAATAGGCAGCCCCTTCCCCTGTAATAGGCAGCCCCTTCCCCTGTAATAGGCAGCCCCTTCCCCTGTAATAGGCAGCCCCTTCCCCTGTAATAGGCAGCCCCTTCCCCTGTAATAGGCAGCCCCTTCCCCTGTAATAGGCAGCCCCTTCCCCTGTAATAGGCAGCCCCTTCCCCTGTAATAGGCAGCCCCTTCCCCTGTAATAGGCAGCCCCTTCCCCTGTAATAGGCAGCCCCCTCCCCTGTAATAGGCAGCCCCCTCCCCTGTAATAGGCAGCCCCCTCCCCTGTAATAGGCAGCCCCCTCCCCTGTAATAGGCAGCCCCCTCCCCTGTAATAGGCAGCCCCCTCCCCTGTAATAGGCAGCCCCTTCCCCTGTAATAGGCAGCCCCTTCCCCTGTAATAGGCAGCCCCTTCCCCTGTAATAAGTAGCCCCCCCCAGTGATAACCAGCCCCCCCAGTGATAACCAGCCCCCCCAGTGATAACCAGCCCCCCTAGTACTAAGCAGGTCCCCCCCCCCCGTAATAAGCAGGCCCCCCCCGTAATAAGCAGCCCCCCCCAGTAATAAGCAGCCCCCACCCCAGTAATAAGCAGCCCCCCACCCCAGTAATAAGCAGCCCCCCACCCCAGTAATAAGCAGCCCCCCACCCCAGTAATAAGCAGCCCCCCACCCCAGTAATAGGCAGCCCCCCACCCCAGTAATAGGCAGCCCCCCACCCCAGTAATAGGCAGCCCCCCACCCAAGTAATAGGCAGCCCCCCACCCCAGTAATAGGCAGCCCCTTCCCCTGTAATAACTAGCCCCCACCCCCCAGTAATAACCAGCCCCCCCCCTCTCCCCAGTAATAGGCAGCCCCCCCAACCCATATACTTACCTCCTCCCTGCTGTCGCTCTCTCTCTGCTTGCCCGGACGTCAGTGTGCAGCCCCGGAACGCTTTCTCCCGAGTCCTCTCCTGCGGAACTAATGAGGCAGGGGACTCGGGGAGGAGAATCTGGCTGCACAGACGTAAGTGTGTGAGCCGGGAACAGCGCGATTACCAGCGGGGAGCTGCGGCGCCCCCGCTGGTAATCGCTTCAGTGGTCAGCGGCGTCGGCACGCCGCGGGCCACATAGCACGAGGCAGCGGGCCGGATTTGGGCCGCGGGCCTTGTGTTTAGAGCAAAAGTTCCCGGTGGTGCCGCGGACCGGCGCTAACCACCCACCGGCCCGGCCCGGTCCGCAGCCCGGTGGTTGGGGACCCCTGTACTAAAGGGACATCACAGTCCCCACCGACACTGACCACACACAGTGCCCCCTAATGTTATATAGGGACATCAAAGACCCCACCCACACTGACCGCACACAGCACCCTTAGTGTTATACAGTGACGTCACAGACCCCACCCACACTGACCGCACACAGCACCCCCTAGTGTTATACAGGGACATCACACATCGCACCCACACTGACCGCACAACCCCCCCCCCCCCCCCCTAGTGTTATACAGGGACATCACAGACCCCACCCACACTGACCGCACACAGCACCCCCAGTGTCATACAGGGACATCACAGACCCCACCCACACTGACCGCACAAAGCGCCCCCTAGTATTATACAGTGACATCACAGACCCCACCCACAATGACCACAAACAGCGCCCTCTATTGTTATACAGGGACATCACAGACCCCACCCACACTGACTGCACACAGCACCCTCTAGTGTTATCAGGGACATCACAGACCCCACCCACACTGACCACAAACAGCGCCCTCTAGTGTTATACAGTGACATTACAAATCCCACCCACACTGACCGCAAACAGCGCCCTCTATTGTTATACAGGGACATCACAGACCCCACCCACACTGACTGCACACAGCACCCTTAGTGTTATACAGTGACGTCACAGACCCCACCCACACTGACCGCACACAGCGCCCCCTAGTGTTATACAGGGACATCACAGATCCCACCCACACTGACCGCACACAGCACCCCAGTGTCATACAGGGACATCACAGACCCCACCCACACTGACCGCACACAGCACCCCCAGTGTCATACAGCGACATCACAGACCCCACCCACACTGACCACAAACAGCGCCCTCTAGTGTTATACAGTGACATTACAAATCCCACCCACACTGACCGCAAACAGCGCCCTCTATTGTTATACAGGGACATCACAGACCCCACCCACACTGACTGCACACAGCACCCTCTAGTGTTATACAGGGACATCACAGACCCCACCCACACTGACCACAACAGCGCCCTCTAGTGTTATACAGTGACATTACAAATCCCACCCACACTGACCGCAAACAGCGCCCTCTATTGTTATACAGGGACATCACAGACCCTACCCACACTGACCGCACACAGCGCCCCCAGTGTTATACAGCGACATCACAGACCCCACCCACACTGACCGCACACAGCGCCCCTTAGTATAACACAGGGAGCATCACAGTGCCCACCCACACTGACCGCACCCCCCCCCCCCCCCCCCCAGTGTTATACAGGGACATCACAGACCCCACCCACACTGACAGCACACAGCGCCCCCTACTGTTATATAGGGACATCCACAGTTCCCACCCACACTGACCGCACGCAGCTCCCCCAGTGTTATACAGGGACATCACAGACCCCACACACACTGACCGCACAACCCCCCCCCCCCTAGTGTTATACAGGGACATCACAGACCCCACCCACACTGACCGCACACAGCGTCCCCCAGTGTTATACGGGAACATCACAGACCGCACCCAGCACCCTCTAGTGTTATACAGACACATCACATACCCCACCCACACTGACAGCACACAGCGCCCACAGTGTTATACAGGGACATCACAGACCCCACCCACACAGCGCCCCCTAGTGTTATACAGTGACGTCACAGACCCCACCCACACTGACAGCACACAGCACCCCCTAGTGTTATACAGGTACATCACAGAACCCACCCACACTAAGTGCACACAGCACCCCCTAGTATTATACAGTGACATCACAGGACCGCACCCAGCACCCTCTAGTGTTATACAGACACATCACATACCCCACCCACACTGACAGCACACAGCACCCACAGTGTTATACAGGGACATCACAGACCCCACCCACACAGCGCCCCCCTAGTGTTATACAGTGACGTCACAGACCCCATCCACATTGACAGCACACAAGCGCCCCCTAGTATTATACAGGGGCATCACAGACCCCACCCACACTGACAGCACACAGCACCCCCTAGTGTTATACAGGTACATCACAGAACCCACCCACACTAAGTGCACACAGCACCCCCTAGTATTATACAGTGACATCACAGACCCCACCAACACTGACAGCACACAGCGCCCCCATAGTTATACAGGGGCATCACAGACCCCACCCACACTGACTGCACACAGCACCCTCTAGTGCAGGGGTCCCCAACCACCGGGCCGCGGACCGGGGCCAGGCCGTTGGTTGTTTAGCGCCGGTCCGCGGCACCGGCCGGCAAGTTTTGCTCTAAACACAAGGCCCGCGGGCCGAATCCGACCCGCTGCCTCGTATTATGTGGCCCGCAGCGTGCCGACGCCGCTGACCACTGAAGCGATTACCAGCGGAGGCGCCGCAGCTCCCCGCAGGTAATTGCGCTGATCCCGGCGCACACTGACGTCTGTGCAGCCAGGATTCTCCTCCCCGAGTCCCCTGCTCATTAGTTCCGCAGGAGAGGACTCGGGGAGGAAGCGTTCCGGGCTGCACACTGACGTCAGGGCAGAGAGCGACACTGACAGCAGGGAGGAGGTAAGTATATGGGTTGGGGGCTGCCGACTACTGGGGGGGGGGGCTGCTTATTACTGGGGGGGACCTGCTTATTACTGGGGGGGACCTGCTTATTACTGGGGGGGGACCTGCTATTACTGGGGGGGGACCTGCTTATTACTGGGGGGGGACCTGCTTATTACAGGGGAAGGGGCTGCCTATTACTGCGGGGGCTGCTTATTACTGCGGGGGGCCTGCTTATTACTGGGGGGGCTACTTATTAATGGGGAAGGGGCTGCTTATTACTGGGGGGGCTACTTATTACAGGGGAAGGGGCTGCCTATTACTGGGGGTGGGCTGCCTATTACTGGGGGGGTGGACCTGCTTATTACTGGGGGGGGGGGGGGCTGCTTATTACTGTGGGTGGTGCCTATTACTGGGGGGAGGCTGCTTATTACTGGAGGGGACCTGCTTAGTACTGGGGGGATTGCTTACTGGGGGGGGCTACTTATTACAGGGGAAGGGGGTGCCTATTACTGGGGGGCGCTGTCTATTACTGGGGGGGGCTGCCTATCATTAGGGGGACCTGCTTATTACGGGGGGTGTGGGCTACTTATTACAGGGGGAGGGGCTGCTAATTACTGAGGGGTGGGGGCTGTCTATTACTGGGGGGGGGGGGGAGATAAATTATATGCTGCCCTATGTGTGTGCTGGGGAGGGGGGGATAGATTATATACTGCCCTATGTGTGTGCTGCAGGCGGGGGTGGGGGGGTGGGAGGGGGGATTTATTATACTGCCCTATGTGTGTAGTGCCAGGACATTCTAAATGTCATAATTAAATAAGAATGCACTAAACTCCAACCCTCTTCATAGCCATGCCCCATATAACCAAAGCCCCACCCATGTCCCGCCCAACCCTGCCAGGCCTTGTAAAAATGGTCTTGCTTGAAGCCGGTCCCTGGTGCCAAAAAGGTTGGGGACCACTGCTCTAGTGTTATACAGTGACAATACAAACCCCACCCACACTGACCGCACACAGTGCCCCCAGTGTTATACAGGGACATCACAGACCCCACCCACACTGACCGCACACAGCGCCCCCTAGTGTTATACAGTGACGTCACAGACCCCACCCACACTGACAGCACACAGCACCCCTTAGTATTATACAGGGCATCACAGACCCCACCCACACTGACCACACACAGCGCCCCCTAGTGTTATACAGTGACA
Source organism: Eleutherodactylus coqui (assembly GCF_035609145.1). Taxonomy (NCBI): domain Eukaryota; kingdom Metazoa; phylum Chordata; class Amphibia; order Anura; family Eleutherodactylidae; genus Eleutherodactylus; species Eleutherodactylus coqui. The sequence continues at coordinate 32,699 of NW_027102371.1, forward strand.
TCCCAGACCCCACCCACACTGACTGCACACAGCCCCCTCTAGTGTTATTAGTGTTATACAGGGACATCACAGACCCCACCCACACTGACAGCACACAGCACCCTCTAGTGTTATACAGGGACATCACAGACCCCACCCCACACTGACAGCACACAGCACCCTCTAGTGTTATACAGGGACATCACAGACCCCACCCACACTGACCGCACACAGCACCCTCTAGTGTTATACAGGGACATCACAGACCCCACCACACTGACCGCACACAGCAGCCCCCAGTGTTAAAAAGGACATCACAGACACACCCAATTACACTGAACGTACAGAATGACCCTAAACGTTAGAGCGATATTCTCCCCCCCCCCCCCCCCCCCACACACACACACTGATCGCACACAGCGCCCCCCAGTGTCACAGTGATATCACAGACCCCCCACAGCACCCCCCAGTGAAATCAGGTTGCTGTTCTGGGCCCGTCACACACTTAGGTGACATAGGACACAGTTGACCCCATTTCTGGCACAGCGGTGACACTCGGCTCCAGATGGCCGATGCAGAAACAACAATGGAGGAGATTCATCTATTCAGCTGTCAATCTGGAGTAAAAAACAACATCCGGCTGCAGACAATCACAGAGCAGTACTAACCATCCTCACCAATTGGAACATGACCCCACTACCTGCTGACAGCAGGGGGTGCCGGTGACCACCAGGGGGTCCTACAGTGCAATCTGGGGGCAGGGCCTCCCTCATGCAGAAGGCGCTAACACTAGATAATCCCTGTACTGTTACTTTGAGAAAACAAACCAGAAACAACACTAGTGGAGA
>NW_027102372.1:0-34573 GCF_035609145.1 Eleutherodactylus coqui
GCTGGAATCGGCAATGGAACGCAAGGAAGGAGAAGAAAATCCACGGTGCACCATGGGAGAAGACCCGCGGTCCACCGTGGGAGAAGACCAGCGGCGCCATCTTTAAAAGAAGAATAGAAGAAGCTGCAGAACGCTGATGCAGGTAAGTGCAATGTGCTTTTTAAAAACTAACCTATGCTTTCTTTTTAACAGACTTTAAATGCACACAAAAGTAGAGCATGCAGCGGTTTTTTCGCATTTGGGCAAAAAAAGGAAACGAAAACCAATCCGTTGAAATCAATGGGTTTTATTCTCTGCATATTGTGCTCAGAAAGTTTGCGCATGCTAACACACGCGTGTAAATGTCCATGTGAAGGAACTCTTAAGCCTGGCTTCACATCGGTGTGTTTGTGTGCGCATTTATGCAGCGAATAGAGCCCTAATGAACGGGTTCGTTCACAAGTGCGCATCTTTACATTTCATGCAAAAAAAAATATGCAGCATACTCTATTTTGCGGCACTTTTGCACACCAAAAGTCCCCATAGAAGTCAATGGGGATGCACAAATATACATGTGATATGCCAGGAGGTGCGTGATACGTTGCGTAATTGCGCAGGAAAGGAACACATCCAGAACTCGTTAGACTAATTCCATACATATTTTTAGGTGACTTGGACATTTTCGTTCCTAAGATCTGAGTTCGACCAACAGACGGGCCTAATGTCACACGATGTCAATAGTAAGTAGCTTGTGTTCTCCCGCGGGGTTTTGAACGATAATTGTCCCATGTAAAAACATGCAGAAACTGAACGACTGGATCAGAATCGTCCAGTTGTTCACTTTTAAGCAGCTTAAAATCCAAACACATTTCTCGGTGTAAGCAGCAGCCGTCCAGTACTGAACGTCTGCTGCTTACAGTGAATGGAGGTGAGCAGAACTCTCCTCCAGCTGCCCCGCCTCCCTGCTGGCTGCGCTGTCAGCGATCCAGCAATGCTCGCTCCTGTGCAGAGCGAGCACCACAGGGATGAATGTCGGGCATTGTTTGCCTGACACTCGTTTTGTGTAAAAGGACCCTTGGACCTCCCTCACACAGGTGTTTTTGTACAGTTTTTAGTGCTGCGCTAAACGCTGTACAACGCACCCATACATTTCAATGGGGCTGCTCACACAAGGCTAAAAATGCTGTGTCTTCAACGCTGCGCTTTAACAGCGTTGCATGTTCTATTTTGGGACGTTTTCAGCCCTGTGTCACCCATTGAAATGAATGGGCAGCGGCCCGGGCTTCCCCTGCACTGACAAATGATCTATTGCTGTAAGCGAGGTTTGAGAACTCTCCTCCAGCAATAGATTGCTGTGATTGGACAGCATGGAGCTGTCATCCCGGGCCGCGGGACCCCACCCCCGGTCACGCGATCGCGTTAAACTCAATGGAAAGTTAAAAACAATTAAAGTTTCAGCTCCCCTTACGGATCGGATCCGTAAGGGGAGCTGAGAGTACTCACCTCCGGTCCTCCGCAGCGTCCGGATCCTTCTGTCTTCTCCCCGGCACTGCCGCCGGCGTCTGCGCGTCCGCGCCAGACGCATTACGTCACGCGCATGCACAGAGAGCCGGGAGGCCCGGGAAATTTAAAAATTCCCTGCTCTCGACTAGAATGAGTAGCCGAGAGCAGGGAGCTGTCACCGGGAGCCGCTGTATGCGGTTCCCGCTCACATGATCCACCATTTTGCTTTTGTTGGTATCGGGTTGCATGTATTGATCGTGTCCTGTATGTGATAGTATAATATAGATATTTTCCCCGCTGTGGTGGTGGCGTTACCTATTATGTCCGCCACTATGTTCGTTGTCACTGTTATTTCCGCCAAATTCTTTTACATCTGTGACTGAAGGCTTAGAAGGGTATTTCAATCTCAGCAAATAAAAGTAATACCTTGTATAATCAAAAATTAAAATTTTCCAATATAATTTATAAGCGACTATATGCATAAAACAATGCGGGTGTCCCGTAGTGTACTAACGGTCTATGTGATGCCGACTCTGTCGGCAGAGACTGCGTATGGCAGCGAGTGTACTGCGCATGACTACGTATCTCACGTACACGATCATGCGATGTGTGACTGTCTTTTTTCTTCTAATTCCCTGCTCTGTTTCATCGTGGGGGTTGCATATGTATTGCGTATGGACAGTGCTGTATATACGCTGCCCATACAAAAGTATAGGGCTCACACTGCGTGGTATGTGGAGAAATAGAGCAAGCTGCCATCTTTTCCTCGCTCGGATCTACACACAGTGTTTGATTCAAGAAGCAATCCAGCGGGATGGCGCCGAGTGGCTGGAGGAGTTAATCGCCAGCTGCAGGTCGGGATCGGAGTCGGGGAGGCCACTCGAGCCAGCAGCAAGGGAGCCGGTATCCGGAGAGGGAGCAGCACTAGAGGGGGATGCCGGGCGAGGCCGCCCGAAGCAAAGAAACCCCCCCCCCCCCGGCGCGACTCAGCCCGAGTCCCGCTGCAAAGAGAGGCGGCCGTAAGAGCAGTCGCGGCGGCGAGAGGCCGCAAGGAGCAGGACGTGCCATGAGGTTTTTAGCGCCAAATTCAAACCGGGCGTCGGGGAGAGCGCCGGGACCGGTGCCCATCGTGAAATCTCCAGGCTTTCAGCTACGTTTGCTAGCCAGCAACAGGGAGATTTTAAATTACCCCGGCAATCTGGGGTAAGGTCCGCGGATAAATCCGGGGGCTTTAGGTATGTAATTTCATCTCCACTCACGGATATGAGGAAAGATGAAATTTTAAAGTTTTTAACTGTTTACTTGGATAACGGCAATAGCGTGACTGGGGGTCACTCTGGCAGCTGACAACAAGGAGCTGTCATGTCCACAGCCCCCAGGGCTGTAATCCTCAGCATGAGCATGTTTTTATGGCTGTGGGGATTAAAAACACTATAGGGCGGTCAATAAGGGGTTAAGGAGCAAACAGACTTTGTCACTAAGGCCTCTTTCACACAGAATGTTTTTTACAGCATTTAGCGTGGTTTGTGAAAAGCCGCAAAAAAAACCACTGATTGATCACAATGGAGCTTCTCAGGGAGCGTTCGAACACTACAATTTTCTAATGCTATCTGCTCTAGTTTAGTTTGTTTCAGCCCTTTTTAATGCCCCATATCACCCATTGTAAAGAGGCGCCGGAATAGTAGCCCCCGGGGATATATATGGAGGCAGCCCATGACAGGGTTAACGGGGAGGCCAGGGTTAATGGAAGGGTGAAGAGGGGGGGGGGTGTGTAGTATAGGGGGGAGTAGAGGGGGAAGTTAGAGAGAAAGTGCGGGAACAGCAGGGGGAGGAGCATCCCTAGGCGGCAACGGAGGAAGAAGAAGCAGAAGGAGAAGACGGAGGCCACGAGGAAGAAGAGGGAAGAGGTAGAGAAGACCCAAGACCCCAGGCAGAAGTCCCAAGACCCCAGGCAGAAGTCCCAAGACCCCAGGCAGAAGTCCCAAGACCCCAGGCAGAAGTCCCAAGACCCCAGGCAGAAGTCCCAAGACCCCAGACAGGAGTCCCAAGACCGAAGTCTGCAGACCGAAGTCCCCAGACCTGTCCGTGAAGAGCCCGAAGGTGATCGTCAGGAAGCGCCCAGAAGAGGACTTACCGGACATGGAGGCCGCCATGGAGAAGATCCGGGCAGCGGTGGAGGAGCGGGGCATCGACTGGCTCATGAGGGTCCTGGATGTCGGGGCCCCGGGCCCATCGGAGGTGGAAGCGGCACCCGCACGGTCAGCAGCATCGGGGGGAGAGGCGTCCGGAGCCCCTGCAGCAACTGCGGTGAGAGAAAGGGGGCGAAGGACAGCCGCTGCGGGGAGCCGCACACCGGAGGCAGCAGCGGGAGCGCTGTCGGGGACTGCTAGCGGCCGGAGGGAGGAGGCAGGAGGGAGCAGGCAGACACCGGCAGCATCGGCGAGAGGGCCGAGTACTAGGAGGGCCCGCGCTCCGGCGCGTCTGAGCCCTGATCAGGCTCCACAGCGTCGGCGCCGCATAGAGAGTCCCTCACGGGCCCCTCCGGGCCGGCTCCCTGCACCATCCATGCCATCGGGGGAGCGCAGGCCCGGGAGGAATCTCGCCGGGCGGCACGGCGCAGCGTCCGGCACTAGGTCCCGTGCTGCCAGGGGGGCGGGGCCTAACACCGGGCTGTCGGCGGTGAACCGAGCTACAGCGTGGGGCCGCTCTGCAGGAGAGCCGGTGGTAGCAGAGCAGCCCCACAGTGACTTCCAGGGACAAGCTGAAGTGCGGCCCGTGAGAGCCAGGCCGAGCACCAGGCAGGCGGCTGCGAATCCGGAGGTGCGTATGCAGCCAGAGGAGGACCCCGGTCGTCAGTTCGGACCACATTCGGACGAGGAATCGGATCCGCTGGAGGGAGGATCGGCGGCTGGTGGGACTACAGCCCCTACGCAGCCAGGTGAGCAAACACACGGGGACAGTACATTACATGCAGTTAGCCGCGTTGCGCACGCGGGAGATAGTTTTGGGGGGTGGACAGGGGATGGGGGGGCGATGGCAGGCACACATGGCGCAGCGAGTGATTTTGGGTTATTTCTGGGTGGATTATGGGAGTTGTGGCGCAAGCAAGACGCAAGAGCAGGGCCGTCGCCAGTAGCTGCTTGGATGCTACCGTCCAATGCGTCGATCGCCGACGATAGCGCTAGGGGTGGTAGCACGGCGGGGGCGTCTGTAGGGCAGCAGGTAGCGCCCGTTACGGTAGGGGTCCAGACAGAGAAAGATGGGGAAGGGATTCGCTTGGATGACAGAGCAAAGGGGGAAGTTTATGTGTGTTTCGAGGGCCCCCTAGGTGCACACTTAAAGAAGGAGGTTAGAGAAAAGATTTGGCGCGACGAATACGTCGAGATCTTTTCCCTTCTCCCTTTGGAAAAATTCAATTTAGATAAAGGGAAAAGGACAGAATATAAGAAGGAAGAGGAGGAGAAACGTCGGTGGAGACTGATTCCACAGACGTTCTCCAACTGGATGCAAGCCTTCGCTATTCTGGCCAGCGTTATAGGTGAAAAGGCGCCTGAGAATTGCTCCAGCCTTTTTTGCTATCTCGATGCGATAGGTGAGGCGTACAGGGTGTACGGGGGCCAGACGTGGCTTAGGTACGACGAACAATTTCGTCAGCGGAAAGCGATCCGACCGTCTATTCGGTGGGATCAGAAAGATATTGGCCTATGGTTGCGGGTAATGGCCCCAGTTAGGTTTGGCCAGCCCTTTCAGGGGGGGGCCGGGACTAGCAGCTCGGCCAGTGGTTCCCAAGGGGGGGGGCAGGGAGGACAGTCAGGGAGTCATAGGCTCGGATTGTGTTGGCAGTTTAACGACGGCCAATGCAAATTCGGGAACTCTTGCAGGTTCAAGCACGTCTGCTCCGTGTGTAACGGCACGTCACATGGAGCAGCAAAGTGCTTTAAAAAAGGAAAAGGAAAGGGTTTCGGGGCACCTGGAAAAAGGGATGACACCAGTGAAACTGGCAAAGATGGTGCCGTTTCTAAATAGGTACCCCGACCGAGATAAGGCTAGTTTACTGTTTGAGGGTTTTAGGGACGGTTTTAGAATTCCCGCCCCAGTTCATAGGGTTCCGGTCACAACCAAGAATTTGCCGTCAGCGATTCGGCAATCGGCTGTGGTGACCGAAAAATTGTTTAAGGAGGTTCAGTTAGGCCGCATGGCGGGACCGTTCCGTTCCCCGCCCGTGGCGGACCTGGTGGTCTCACCGCTGGGGGTTGTTCCTAAGAAGGAACCTAACAAGTTTCGACTCATACACCATCTGTCATACCCAAAGGGGGCGTCAGTAAATGACGGTATAGACCCGGAAATTTGTTCTGTGGTGTATACTTCATTTGACGCCGCAATAAAATGGGTCCGCAGGTATGGGCAGGGAGCGAAGCTGGCAAAGGTGGATATCGAGTCTGCGTTTAGGTTGCTCCCAGTTGCTCCCGAGAGCATTCGTTTGTTAGGGTGTTTTTGGGAGGGAAGTTATTTTGCGGATAGGTGCCTACCCATGGGCTGTTCCATTTCTTGCGCTTATTTTGAAGCGTTCAGTTCCTTTTTAGAATGGGTAGTTAGGGATTGCACGGGGATTAGGTCAGTGATCCATTATTTGGATGACTTCCTATGCATAGGGCCAGCAGGTTCGCCTATTTGTGCAACTTTGCTGGGGTCACTTCAATGGGTTTCCGGTCAATTCGGGGTGCCTTTGGCGCCTGGGAAGACAGAGGGGCCCAATACATGTTTAAAGTTCCTGGGCATTACCATTGACACGGTTGCAATGGAATGCAGATTGCCCGAGGAGAAGTTGACAGAGTTAAAGGCGGAGGTAAAAAGAGCAAGGGTTGTCACCAAGGTCACTTTGAGGGAGCTCCAATCGTTATTGGGCAAGCTTAATTTCGCTTGCCGAATAATGCCGATGGGGCGAATTTTCAGCAGAAGGCTAGCGTCAGCAACGGCGGGGGTTCGGTTACCCCACCATTTTATCCGGCTAGGTAAGGAACTCAAGAAAGATTTAGCAGTATGGGCGGCGTTTCTAGAGAACTACAACGGTCGGTCAGTAATGATGGAGGAAATGGTAAACAATTTTGATTGGGAATTGTTTACTGACGCCGCAGGGAGTTCGGGTTTTGGGATTTACTTCCAGGGCCAGTGGTGCGCGGCCGGATGGCCGAGCGATTGGTTCTCGTCAGGGTTGGTAAGGAACTTGGTGCTACTCGAGCTCTTCCCCATTATAGTGGCGGTGGAGATATGGGGCGAGCAATTTAGGAACAAGAGAGTACGCTTTCACTGCGACAACCTGGGGGTCGTGCAGGCGATAAATAAATTGTCTGCATCGTCCCCTCCAGTGGTGGCCTTACTGCGCCACCTGGTGCTGAAAGCGTTATCACTTAACGCTTGGATAGGTGCGGTACATGTGCCGGGGGTGAGCAATTCACTAGCGGATGCTCTTTCTCGTTGCCAGTGGGAGCGATTCCGACGTTTGGCCCCGGCAGCAGAGAAGGAAGGGGTGTCTTGCCCGAGACACATCTGGAGCGTGGTCAGCGAGCAGTGAGGCACTTGATAGGTACCTCACTGGCTCGGAGTACGTGGACGTCTTATAGGGCAGCCTGGTCGGAATGGGAGGAGTGGCTGCAGCAGTGGGGAATCGTGCGTTCAGACGAGGACAGGGTAGGGGCGTTGTTAGGATGGTTGGGGAAAAGTTCTGAGACAGGGTTGTCAGTCGCCAGAGTTAACAAATTTATGGGAGGAGTGGCGTTTGGCGCTAAGTTGCGGGGTTTGACTGATGTTACAAAGAATTTTGTAGTCAGACAGGCACTAAAGGGGTTTAGAAGGGGGCGGGGGGGGGTCAGATATGCGTCGGCCAATCTCGTTCGACTTGTTGAAGAGATTGGGGGGCGCATTGGGGGAGATATGCGGGGACGGGTTTGAATACTCGCTTTTTAAGTTGGCTTTTTCATTAGCTTTCTTTGGGGCTCTTCGGCTGGGGGAACTGGTTTCCCCCAGCAAAAAGAAAGGGGGGGGTTTACAAAGCGAGGATACCAAGGTTATAAAAGGGCGGTTGGAATTAGTCATCCGTCGTTCTAAGATGGATCAGGAGGGTAGAGGTCGGAGAGTGTCGCTAGGACAAGTGCGGGGAGAGTCCATGTGCCCAGTTAAATGTTGGGAGGACTACAGTTTGTTAGCAGGAGTCAGGGTGGGGCCTCTTCTGCAGCACCGAGATGGTCGTTTTTTGTCAAGGTTCCAGTTCGAGGCGGTGTTAAGAAGAGCGATAGATACGCTGGGGTTAGACAGCTCTAATTTCGGGACACATTCTTTTAGAATAGGCGCGGCAACGGAGGCAGCAGAGAGGGGACTGGATAGTCAGGCGGTGATGGGCATCGGTCGGTGGCAGTCGGGACGGTTTAAACGTTATATCAGGCCGCACTTGCTTTAAGCGGGGGGGGGGGTACGTTTTTGCGGCGGGGTTAATTACGACTAGTTGTTTTTTCTTTTGTTACAGATCATCGAGCCGCGTTGGTGTGGATAATGGGCCACTCTTTTGTGTATTGGGGGGGGGGAGAGGGCTAAGATCAGGCCTAACGGTAGACAGTTAAGGCTGAGTAGAGAGACGGCGGTAATTCGATGGATCGGAGTGCGGGGCATGGCCTGGTTCCGGGTGTTACAGGACGTTCAGCGCTTAGTCTCCCTAGACAGGCCGCCTAACATCCTCGTACTGCACGTCGGGGGCAACGATTTGGGGCAGAGACCCTTTAGGGACCTAGGTAGGGACATCCGGTACGATATGCTTCGTATGATGCAGATGTACCGGGGCTTGATCGTGGTCTGGTCAGAGATGGTCCCTCGCAAGGTGTGGCGCAACGCGCGCTCAGTGCGAACGCCATTTTTAAATGTGTTCAACAGCGTTGTGTAACGCACTCCATCATTACAATGGGTGATATGCGGCATTAAAAAGGGCTGAAACAAACTAAACTAGAGCAGATAGCGTTAGAAAATTGTAGTGTTCGAACGCTCCCTGAGAAGCTCCATTGTGATCAATCAGTGGGTTTTTTTGCGGCTTTTCACAAACCACGCTAAATGCTGTAAAAAACATTCTGTGTGAAAGAGGCCTTAGTGACAACGTCTGTTTTCTCCTTAACCCCTTATTGACCGCCCTATAGTGTTTTTAATCCCCACAGCCATAAAAACATGCTCACTCTGAGGATTAAAGCCCTGGGGGCTGTGGACATGACAGCTCCTTGTTGAAAGCTGCCGCAGTGACCCCCAGTCACGCTATTGCCGTTATCCAAGTAAACAGTTAAAAAATTAAAAATTTCATCTTTCCTCATATCCGTGAGTGGAGATGAAATTACATACCTAAAGCCCCCGGATTTATCCGCGGACCTTACCCCAGATTGCTGGGGTAATTTAAAATCTCCCTGTTGCTGGCTAGCAAACGTAGCTGAAAGCCTGGAGATTTCACGATGGGCCGCGGTCCCTGGTTACGTGTAAAAATAAAAAAGTTTAATGTTTCATCTCCCGTCATGGCTCCAATCAGTGAGGGGGAGATGAAAATATTTCCCTAAAGCCTCCGGCAATGTCCCCGACGGGATCTTTATCCTTCATCACATGATCAACCATTATCCAAATGATAATGGTGATCACGTAAAAGTTGAAGTTTAATCTCCCCTCTCCGTTGCGATTGGTGAGAGCAGATGAAACGTCTTACCTGAGGCCTCCGCATTTGAACACAGACACAACCCTGCTCCTCGGACCTTCGCCGTCTTCTGCGCATACATCTGCCTGCAAAATACCGGAAACATGCGTAGGAGCCGGGGAGGGTCCAGGAAACTTAAAATCTTCCTGCTCCCGACTACTAAAGGTAACCGAGAGCCTGGAGCAGTGACCGGCAGCCTTGTTCAGCGGTCCCCGGTCATGTGATAAAAAGGTAGCAATCTACCTTACGCCGGTCTCACACGACCTAATAAAAAATTGCGGATTCGCACGCATTTGATCCGTGCTAATACACGGATCAATCAAATGCATTGGATTACACACTTCCGCTCACATTAGCAGGTCGGAATTAAGTAATCCACTTGTAGGAAACAGAACGCAGCATGTTCTATTTTACCACAGATATCCACAACATAGAGGCCATTGTGCTTCATGGTCACGGATATACCCACAGCCCATACGTTACTACATTGTGTACGGGCAGTGGGTACCCGCGTCATCGCTAAGCGTCGCCAGCTAAATACAATATCAAATGGAGGAAATTATGACAAGACAGTGGGGAGACATGTAGCTGGGGGTGTGCTGCTGATTGACAGACTATACATGGGCCAGCAGTGTGGTGCCCACCTATTACCCCCAGGACTGATAATGGTGGCTGTGTGACAGGACAGCGGGGAAACATGTAGCTGGGGGTGTGCTGCTTAGTGACAGACTATACATGGACCAGCAGTGCAGTGCCCACCTATTACCCCCAGGGCTGATAATGGCGTCTGTGTGACAGGACAGGGGAGACATGTAGCTGGGGGTGTGCTGCTCAGTGACAGACTATACAGGGAGCTGGTGCAACAGTGCTGTGCCCACCTATTACCCTCAGGGCTGATAATGGCGGCTGTGTGACAGGACAGCAGGGAGACATGCTTCTGCTGGCTAAAGTTAGGGCTCCTTCCCACGGAGGGATTTCCGATGCGTAATACGCTGCGTAAGTCCGCTGCATTGCCCGCAGCTATTAGGTTCTATTGAACCTAATAGCTCAATGCTCATGGTGCGGCATTCCATTGCGGATTTCCGCACCGTGAAATCACCCGACCTCACCCGCGGTATGCTTTATTTGCCGTGGGTGTAAGCGTGGCCGGCCTCCATTCTAGTCAATGGAAGCCGTCCGTCACGCTATCTTCCGCTGTAGCACAGCGGAAGATAGAGTAAAAACCGCTTCCCCGCCCACCGCCAGCCGCGTCATATGACCCAGTAGATTTTGGTAGGCCGCTGTCTCCCCCTTGTGTGATGGAACCCCTAACAATAATCTGTGCCGTGTCATTTCCATAAATGTCATAGAAGGTAATGAAAATGAAGTGAACAGTTTAGCATACAGTAATTCCCCTTTCACATGGGCCAAAACTCTCACTTACCCAAAGGAAGCAGCTGGTGACATCACCAGCTTGTGCACACTCATGAAGCTCTGTTAGGCCTCCTTCCCACGAGCGTGACGGGCTCCGCAGCGTAATATTCCGCTGTGAAGCCCGTCACGGCGCCCCCCAGAGCCCCTATACTTACCTGCGGGAGATAGCGTGAAATCGCTTCCCCGCCCACCACCGCCGCGTCACCGCTCGTCACCGCCCACCGCTCTCGCGTCACCAGCCGTGTCACGTGACGCGGCCGGACCGCGTCATTTGGCGTCATATGACGCTCGGCGGTGGGCGGGAAAGCGTTTTTTCACGCTATCTCCCGCTGGTTACAGCGGGAGATAGCGTGAATGGACGGCTTCCATTGACTGCAATGGAAGCCGTCAGTGCGTACAGCCCGTCCTCACCCGCAGAAAATAGAGCATGCTGCGGGTGAGGACGGGAGAAATCGCGGTGCGTAATTCCGCGGTGGAATTACGCATCGTGAGCATGGAGCTATTAGGTTCAATAGAACGGGGCGGAAATCCGTTCGTGGGAAGGAGGCCTTAGACTACACATGCGATACTGGACAATGCACCCATCCTCAGCCCTTGTTGGCCTGTGGTTCACATTCCTATGTGGGTCAGAAGCGGTGTTGTGTCTCCTTAAGGAGAGCACCCAAAAAGTATGTGGAGACACCTAAGGGGTAAATGGGTCAGGGAATGGTATAGTCACTACCCAAGCACTGCACACAGAAGAGGCATTTGAAAACCTAAAAAATGAGTAAGAACACTTATAAGGTGATGCTAGCTCCTCTGGGATATCTATGCAAATAAGGATGAGAAAATACCTCTATAGCGCCATCTATTGGATGCAGCATTGCTTCAAATCCAAGTGATTTATCACAAGCCTTAACCTGACTTAAATGGTTATTTACCCTAATGAGTAGGCAAAAAAAAAAAGTTCTGATCCCAGGAATGCACAAAAATAAAGACTGAAAAACTGGTTGCTCATTAGCAGGGGCGTACCTAAAGCCTAAGGGGCCCGAGTGCAAAAGTTCAGCTGGGCCCCCCTCCATCTGTACCCGTACCTATACCTAAACCGTGCTAATTTACAAACATGATCTAGCCCCTTGGTGCTTTTTATTGCGGTATACTGCTTCCATTGATTTGAATGCGATTACTCAGACGTGAGCTCGGAAGCGGTGATTTTTAAGCGCTATCTGTCCTGTATTTGCGTTTTCTAACGCACCTCCCCACCCATCACAATTGTGGGGTGCATTAAAACCGCTTTACCATGCGTTCAAAAGTGCTGCTAAAAATTGAGGTAAAAAACCCACGATTTTAAGCTGTGTTTTCTGAATGCACGTCTTAGAGCAGCCTTAGGCCCCGTGCACACGGGCGGAAATTCCGCTGCCGGATTTCCCGCAGAATTTCCACCCATGGAAGCTGCCATAGGATTGCGTTAGAAAACGCAATCCTAGGCAGACGGCCGCGGTTTGTCCGCGCGAAATCACACGTGGAAAACAAACCGCGGCATGCTCTATTTCTGTGAGGGGATCGCAGAGCCCCGCACAGAAACGTCACTCGCCGGCCGCTGGCACCGGTCTGCGCATTTAGGACGGCAACTCCCACAGCCTAGAAGTTTGTATGATCTAGAGCACAGGTGTCAAACAATGCCCGCGGGCCGAATCCGGCCTGCCGCCTATGCAGTAAGTTCCCTCACTCCTCCGTGCTGCTGTCAGTAGGCAGTCTGCTCTCGGCTTGTTCTGTCTAATGCAGACAGTAATAGAGGAGTGCCGATAGCAGACTGACAACGGCCGCGGAGGAGGGAAGGGGAGTGCAGAGAACATGATCTCTGCAGCAAGGAGAGCATCGCTGAGGAGGAGCAGCTGCAGGGTGAGAGCCTTGTGTGTGTGTGTGTATATATATATATATATGTGTGTGTGTATATGTATGTGTGTGTCATATATATATATATATATATATATATATATATATATATATATATATATATATATGTGTGTGTTTGTTTGTGTATCCCCCTGTATATAGTGGCATGTCTGGCCAAGGCTGGTGTAACCTGTATATTCCCTCTATATAATTATATATATACAGCTGATATAACTTATACCAGCTATACATATATAATTATAATTCCTTCTCAATAGAACCTAATAGCTGCGGGCAACGCAGCGGATTTTCGCCGCGAATTACGCGGCGGAAATCCGTTCGTGGGAAGGAGGCCTATGTGTGTAAAATATATACACATACATACACACATACATATACAAACACACACACACCGCTGTAGGAGCAACTGTAAGAAACAAAATAAATGGTGGGAATATGGCGGCCGCCTGATCTTTCACGCACATAGTATTCATAGGGGAGGTCCTATATTTTCTCGGTCAAGTATTAACGGGAGAGAATACTGCTGGTGAAAACGAAACCACAGAAAGCTTAGGCTTAGTTTTGTCCCAATATACGGCCGTGACCATCACCAGCGATGCTTTTTTTTTTTAGAGGATTAAATCGCATCGCTGCCGCGCACATTAAAAACCACATGTTTTTGTTTAACGCGCAAGTCGGTAGGACTTTCCAATGTTAACATTGCAGCGCATATTTGTCGCCTTGTGATGCGATAAAACGCAGCCTCCATAGGATTACATGGGAGATTTAAAAAAAACGCACTGCGCAGAAGGACACAGCAGGCTGCGATTTTCTCTCTCAACATCACATCAGTGAAAACCTTGCTGAAGGGAAGGGAATAGAGATGAGCGAACGTACTCGTTTCGAGTACTTACGCACCCGAGTACCGCCATTTTCGAGTACATCAGTACTCGCGCGCAAAGATTCGGGGGGCGCCGTGGCGGCACGGGGGGTAGCAGTGGGGAGTGGGGGGGAGAGGGAGAGAGGGCTCCCCCCTGTTCCCCGCTGCTACCCCCCGCACCGCCACGCCTCTCCCCGCCCCCCGAATCTTTGCGCGCGAGTACTGAAGTACTCGAAAATGGCGGTACTCGGGTGCGTAAGTACTCGAAACGAGTACGTTCGCTCATCTCTAGAAGGGAACCGTCGGGAATCATTGGCTGCGAAATCTGCTTTTTTTTTTTTCAATAACCAACGCATCAGTTAAAAATGGCGCGATTTTACCCGCCGGTTTGAAACCACCCTAGAGAAAAATAGGGCAAAAAGATCATTTCCTGCAGATCTGACGTCCTTGAGAATGGGAAGGCTGTCCGACAGTGAAGAGACCCTCGACGTTCAGCAATCTTGAAACCCTTCGTTTTATGGACTGCTTTTTGCCTGTGACTCACCTTTTTTTTTTTTTATAAGCTTTTTCTTTCAAAGAATTATGACGGAGGATCCTGAAAAACTGCGCAATATTTTACACCGATTGAGTAAACAGAAAACATACCCAAACACAGCGGCCTTTGTTTTATCTGGGAATGACACTTGGTGTAAAATCCACATTTTTAATAAATAATAAAACGTGATTTGAATTTGTTTTTTTGTTTTACCTTATTTATGTTTTTAACTCCTGATTACCCACGCTGTAAAGCCGGCTGCACATGGCTGTGACGGGCTCCGCCATGGAATTCCAGGGCGGAGCCTGTCACGGCGGCCCCAAGAGACCCCAATACTTACCTCCAGTTTCGGAGTCCCGCATGACGCCTCAGCGCGCATGGGCAATCGAGCGCGTGACGCACCGCAGCGGCATGTGACGCGGTAGGCGTAGAGGCGGTTTCACACTATCTTCCGCTGTGCTACAGCGGAAGATAGCGTGAATGGACGGCTTCCACAGACTGCAATGGAAGCCGTCCGCGCGTACACCCGCGGCAAATAGAGCATGCCGTGGGTGAGGACGGGTGATTTTACGGTGCGGAATTCCGCTGTGAAATTCCGCACCGTAAGCATTGAGCTACTAGGTTGAATAGATCCGTCTGTGGGAAGGAGCCTTAAGGCCTCATGTCCACTAGCAAAATGGAATTGCGGTTTCCGCAGCGGATTTGCCCCTAGGGAATCATTGGCCATCCGTGGTCCATTAAACTGATTTTTGCACCCGCGGATGGAATTTTAATAGAATTGCGTTTTTCACGCGTGGGAGAAAAAAACCCAGCATGCTCCATTTTACCGCGGATCGGCCACATTGCTATCACATTGATAGCAATGTGTGCAGATATCTGCATGCAAAAATTATACAATAGAAAGCTGATTCTACGCGGATTGTATTTTTCCAGTGGACATGAGGCCTAAGGCCGCCTGCAGACGGCCGTGTCGCATCCAGCTGCTCGCAACGGGACCCGACCTGAGCGCCTGCAGAGAGCAGTGCGGAACTCGCCCGCTCCCGCAGCTCTGACTCATGTGCCAGCAGAATTAGAGCATGGCGCGGTTTGTTTTCTGCGCGTGATTTCGCGTAGACAAACCACGGCCTTCTGCATAGGATTGCGTATTGAAATTCAATCCTATGCAGGCGTGTACAGCCGGAAATGTACGGTGCTTCGTCTGGCATAGACTGAAGTGGCAGCGGTGCGCACTCGTCATCAGCTGATTGGCAGGGATTCTGAGAGGCAGATCAACACTTCACTGCGCATAGATCATCAGTACTGGAGTCCCAGGGAACCCTTTTAACCCCTTGCCACCGCAGCACGTGAATGTATGTATATGTTAGGAAGCAGCTTTCTGGAATGGACTTGCATCTACATCCTACAGATCTGAGCCCATCTACTGCTGAAGACTGTTGCTAATGACAGTTGGCCTCCCGCAGTCACAGCGGGGATGGGTGAGACAACCGATTCCCGCTGTTAATGCTTTGCATGCAACGATTGCTCTTATTTCATTAGGTTTTTGCATGTAATCAGATATACTTCAGTCTAAGCCGACCTGAGTATAAGCCAAGGTACCAACTTTTACCCCAAAAACCTGGGGTCAATTATTGACTTGAGTATAAGCCAAGGGGTAATATTAGGTACCTCGGCTAACACTTGGATCGGCTATACTCAAGTATGCATTGTGGCTGCTGCTACAGGCCAAGTGGGCAGTATCCCCCTAGGTAAACTAATTAAGGGGTGTATTGTTAAAATTTTGTGGCTGCTCAACAGCTCTACAACTGTGCTATGGGGCTTTAAAGGCCTTCAAGCAAAATGTCTGTTACGTCTGCTGCTGGTATATGTTGCTCAAAGCTTCAGTTTACTAGCAGCACAGCCCTGAGAGGGTTAATTGATTGAGCTGCCTGGGTGTGGTACTTCCTGCAAGCCAATCTCCTGGCTCTGTGCATACATATAAAGCCAGCTCTTGGCAGTCTGTGTCTGGGTTTCAGACTGAGCAGTTATGAATCCTTGTCTTGAGGTATCTGCCTTTTTCCCACGCAGAACTTGTAAGTGGTTATGTGTCTCTCAGCTTCCCGAAGACGGTTTGGACACCTGTAGTCCTTGTCTCCGTTATATGCATTCCCTTTACAGCTGTGGCCTCTGTACGTCTTGTCTGCTCTGTGTGTCAGTTAATGTAACTTGACACAGTCTCCTATCTCACCTTGTGTAGCTGACTGTCTATTCCCCTATATTATTGAGATGGCACTATATTTGATAGTTGGCGGTGTGCCCCATGCTATGTCCTGCTCCACTTGCAGTTGGCAGTGTGCCCCCTGCTCTGTCCTGTCCCAGATGCAAGCTTTCTGTGTGATCTGTGTCTTGCAGTTTCATGCCCGTTTGTACGTTTACGTTCTGTCAGTTTAGTGTTACCTCATCTCCTGTGTGAATGTTGTCCGGGTCTCCTGGACTCATGGTTAGTGTAGGGAATAGCGGTATAACCAGGAGCTTAGAAGTTCGCCCGCTAGCTTCACGTTTTGTCTAAAATGTCAAGTAATACCTGTTCTTTATAATCAGCCTATCTGTTAGTAGTGGTTGCATTTTTGGCTTCTGTATGCAGTGTTTTCTATCTCTGTGTATTCTGTTCCGTCTCTGTTATATGCCATGCGTGTGTCCTGTTCTGTGGCTCCTAGGATCAGCTATGGCCCAGATCCGAAGACCGCTGGGCCGCCCTCTTATTTGGGCGATGTCTACGCTTAGGTTGGGCCACTGTCGACCCCCCCCCCCCCCCCCCCCCCCTTTTAGCACAGGGTCAGTGGCATGGATTCCATGTGAATTTCCTGTGTGCATCTTTGGTCACGATGGTGTTGGCAGTCTGCTAAATCTGCCCACACGATCATAACAGTCTGTTCAGAAAGCCACATAGTACTGTTTACATTTTGGGTCCCATTTGTGCATACTAACATAGTGAACAAGCTTTCATGCGATGCAACAGAGAGGAAGGCTCCATAGGGTAACATGGGCCACGAAACCTCACGAGTCGCGGGCATATCGGGATGTCGCACCCTCCAAAACATGTGAATTGCCCCATTGGAAAGCATAGGCCGAACAAACACGTGATTTGTCGCAGTGTGACTTTGTCGCTCATGTAAACGCGGCCTGAGTATTAGGGGACTCCCTAATATATACGAGCCTCCTAACATTTAGGCCATGTTACTGTACAAATCTTTGATAAGATATATATTTCCATCTGTTTACTTTATTCTGGACGCACATTAGAAAAACTTCAGGTTTTTTTTTAACAATTTAGGAGACGTACAAATTTTACATTGATTTTTAACATTTTGAGGAACACTTTTTTTTCCTGCACCAAGCCAAGATTGCAAAGTCTCATGGGTGTCCAAATGATAGATCCCCCCACAAATGACCCCATTTTATAAACTACACCCCTTAATGTATTCACTGAGGGGGTCAGGAGGATTTTTACCCCACAGGTTTTGTCAAGAATTAATGCAATTTGGAGGGGAAGAAATTAAATTTCATATTTTTGCAAATATGTCATTTTAATTTTAATGATGGGATTTTTTTCTATATTGCACATGAAGATGAGGATTGGCACCCCAAAATGGAGACCCCCCGTATGTCCCATGTTCAGAGATATACCCATTGTGGCCCTAATCTTGTGTCCGTATGCACAATGGGGCCCAAACCGAAAGGAGCAGCCGGTGGCTTTGTGAACAGTTATTTTGCATGAAAGTGTTTTAGGTCCCATTGCTCACTTGTGGAGCCCTTGAGCACTTTGGAGAACCCCCACAAATGACCCTGTTTAAAAAAACTAGACCCTTTAACGAATTCCTCTAGGGCTGTGCTGCGTATTTTGACCCACAGTATTTGAATGAATCTGAGCAAAGCAGAAGGAAAAAAGTTAAAGTTGTACTACCTCTAGCTTGGATACAAAATGTGAAACAGACCCCGTTGTATCGCCTCTAGCTTGGATACAAGACGTGATATGGGTGGGCAAGCTGCCACTTGGGATGCATTATGCATTGACACTTGGGGGTCAGGATAACAGCATGCTGACAATAGAGGGCAATGTATAGCTTTATGTCTTTGGTGATGTTAAATTCATTCTCTGTGGCTGATTTTACACAAGTGAGCACTATATCAGCCCGAGAAACTCAAACCAATATCTCGCATGGCAAATATGCGAGTGTGTCTGCCAGTGCAGTGCGCCTTGTAAGAACAATGCATTGCGATGTGTGTATGTGTGTAAAATATATACACATACATACACACATACATATACAAACACACACACACTGCTGTAGGAGCAACTGTAAGAAACAAAATAAATGGTGGGAATATGGCGGCCGCCTGATCTTTCACGCACATAGTATTCATAGGGGAGGTCCTATATTTTCTCGGTCAAGTATTAACGGGAGAGAATACTGCTGGTGAAAACGAAACCACAGAAAGCTTAGGCTTAGTTTTGTCCCAATATATGGCCGTGACCATCACCAGCGATGCTTTTTTTTTTTAGAGGATTAAATCGCATCGCTGCCGCGCACATTAAAAACCACATGTTTTTGTTTAACGCGCAAGTCGGTAGGACTTTCCAATGTTAACATTGCAGCGCATATTTGTCGCCTTGTGATGCGATAAAACGCAGCCTCCATAGGATTACATGGGAGATTTTTAAAAACGCACTGCGCAGAAGGACACAGCAGGCTGCGATTTTCTCTCTCAACATCACATCAGTGAAAACCTTGCTGAAGGGAAGGGAATAGAGATGAGCGAACGTACTCGTTTCGAGTACTTACGCACCCGAGTACCGCCATTTTCGAGTACATCAGTACTCGCGCGCAAAGATTCGGGGGGCGCCGTGGCGGCACGGGGGGTAGCAGTGGGGAGTGGGGGGGAGAGGGAGAGAGAGAGGGCTCCCCCCTGTTCCCCGCTGCTACTCCCCGCACCGCCACGCCTCTCCCCGCCCCCCGGCGCCCCCCGAATCTTTGCGCGCGAGTACTGAAGTACTCGAAAATGGCGGTACTCGGGTGCGTAAGTACTCGAAACGAGTACGTTCGCTCATCTCTAGAAGGGAACCGTCGGGAATCATTGGCTGCGAAATCTGCTTTTTTTTTTTCAATAACCAACGCATCAGTTAAAAATGGCGCGATTTTACCCGCCGGTTTGAAACCACCCTAGAGAAAAATAGGGCAAAAAGATGGAGAACTGGGAGGTGACCCGCTAATCTCTATGGTGCTGTAAGTTTGGGTAAATCCAATAGGTGGTGCAACACGTTTCTGTAAAACCAACAGAGGGCGCTGCAATGTTACTGTAGAAACCAATGGACAGCATGGCAGGTAGCTATACATAAACTATACAAAATCTGATTGGTTGCTGCTGCCGCCGCCATTTTTTTAAAAGGTACGCTCAGTTCTTTCATAGAGAACAAGAAGGTAGGTACTTACAATTCAGGTAGGTAGGTTCAGTTTGGGCCTGGGAGAGACTCCAGTGGAGACTGACGGAAAAATGGCTGCTTACAACCTGTGGTCCTTGTTTCGGGTGCGTTTGTCACCATCGATCTAATGTATCTTACTGCATAGATATATATCTAGCTATAAAAATAGATAGTTATATATCAATATAGATATTTCTAAAAATATCTAGCTTTACGTATAATTTAAACTTCTATAGTTATGGTTTTGTAAGGCTGAAAACAGACATACAGAATTTGTATTATTATCAGCATTATTCTTATAATTGCCATTGATGTTATTCCAGGGTCAGGTAATACACTGCATGAGGCTTTGACCAATTTTTACTATTTTAGGTAAAAAGCTGCATTGACTGCACTTCTGCATTTAGTGCGATATGGTAGGACTGCAAGCAAAGCCTGAGACAAGATCTTGGTGCGCCCCATGACAATACATATCAGGTAGGTATCCTGCCCTAGAGGTATGAAGGCACCATACAGCAGCACTCATCTGTAATCCAACCTGCAGGGACATTGTGTGCTGCTGTAATGCCCCAAAGTTACTGTAAGATTCTATTGCTTTACTGGTTTTTGCTTTTTTTGGTGTTTTTTATCTTTCATCCCAGTGCTACAAAGACCGAGGACAGAAAGCTCTGGCACTGAAATACTGTGATGAGGCTTCAGCCATGCCACCGGTTACTAAAGAGGTGAGGACTGTCAGTAGTAACGTGGTAACACAATTCAACTGTTGTTTCAGCCATTAATTTACTGACCTACTCCACTGCTTACTGTATTGATTCTCTAGAATAGAGCCTCCATAGCCGCCTGTTCCCCATCTTCTATACTAGAAGCTAGAAGTGGTACAACGCAGTACTAGAGTCCCCTTGCCTGTCCTTATCTTATCTTTTATCCAAGCTACAAGGCGTACAACAGGGTACTAGAGCCTCCATTCCCATCTGTATAACCTCTTGTATCCAAGCTAGAAGTGGTACAACAGGACACCAGAGCCTCCTTGCCCACGTTTCATGTTTTGTCACCAGCTGCTTCCTTTGGGTAAGTGAGAATAGTGAGAATTTTGGCCCATGTGAAAGGGGAATTACTGTATGCTAAACTGTTCATTTTCATTACCTTCTATGACATTTATGGAAATGACACGGCACAGATTATTGTTAGGGGTTCCATCATACTCCCCTTCTGTAGCCGCACCGCCTCCACGCTCCCCTCATGTAAGCCCACTTTCCTAGTGTAACCGTATTGTCACCACACCCCCCTTATGTAACCATACCGTCTTCACACTCCCCGCATGTAACCATACCACGGTTCGAAAAGTGTCATAATAGAGCCTTAAAGGGGTTCTGTCATTAAAAACAAAAAAATATACTGTATACTTACCGATTGCTCCCCAGGGAGCCTGCTTACCTCTTCTTCTTATCCCAAATCTTCTCCTGGAGCCGCTTGTCACTTCGGTCACGTGACCTCCAGCAACCCGATTTTCCTCCATCCGGTCAAAAAGTGTACATTGCGCTACCTTCCGCTTCCTTCACTAGTGACGTATGCGTACATTGCCTTGTCAGGAAGCACGGAATGAAAGCAGCCGTGCGAGACAATGGCGCGACTGCGCACCCCGCACACGACTGCGCATGCAGCTATCCTGGAGATAGCTATAGTCTATGGAATATACACGGGCTTTAGCCTTGGCAGTCGTCGTCTTTAAAATCTATGTATAGCTACCTCCCATGCTGTCCATTGGTTTCTACAGTAACATTGCAGCGCCCTCTATTGGTTTTACAGAAACGTGCTGCACCTATGCTCCCTTTAATAAATGATCCCCAAATAGGGGACGTATCAGATGCAACACGCTCAGGCAGCACTCCGGGCGCACCCACAATGCTCTGAGGGAGCTGGAAGACCTTTGCATAGCCCCACCCAACGCTTTCTCAACCGCGCCCTCCCCCCTCCCCCTCACATCCTCCTCAGTCCTTCCTCTTGCACCGTGCTCACGCATCCTAGGCTTGCAGAGCCTGCAGGACTCGTCACCTCCCTACGCAGGATGGTTAAGCAGACGATGACACTAGAAGCAAGCACTAGTTTGCCTCTGAAGGTGCGTCCGTCGGTCGTTTTGAGAGATCTCTTTTGGTGGACGCATTTCGAGTGGGGACGGACGTAAACTTTTTCCCAAAAAAAGGAAAATTGGCTTCGAGCCCATAGGGCTTTATTGGCTTCCCCTGGGCTGGCATTAGTAGACCCTAGTAAGAATAAGAATAGATCAGCATGGTCATCTGAAGAAGTTAAAATGTACAGCAGGCCTTTTTTTTCCCCGCCATACATAAATAAATTCATCCATCCATCCATAACTATAGATTATATAGAGAAATAAATCTTGCTATTTGTATAGCGATAGATAGATAGATAGATAGAGTAGATTATAGACATACATTATATCCACATGATAGATTTTAGATTATTTATATCTGTGTAGATTTTATCATCTATATTAATTAGATAATCCATAGATCTATTATCTATCTATCAATCAATAGATCTATTATATAATCAACATACATTATAGAATCTACATATATACATAATACAGCTTTATGTGTTTGTGTATGTATGTAGATATATAAATATATATATATATATATATATATATATATATATATCTCATCTAAAATCTATCTTTAATCTATATGCACAAAATCTATATAATCTATATCTACATAATTAATAAATAAATAGATAGATTCATTCATTCATACTCATTCATTCATACATACATACATACATACACACTGTATGCAAATGAGCCAGGTGTCTGGCAGGCTGATGTCACTGCATTGTGATGTCATCAATTTAGAAGTATAAATACCGGACTTGGCAGCCATGTTAGTCAGTCTCCGCTGCAGCTCGGAGACGGGAGGTGGGGGAACCCCTATCTCCTCCGAGAAGCCACAGAACTGGACCCTTTTTATTTTTAGCAGAGTGCATTTTTAATGCAGCACACAAGGGGGAGACAGCGGCCTACCAAAATCTACTGGGTCATATGACGTGGCTGGCGGTGGGCGGGGAAGCGGTTTTTACTCACTCTGAGGAGTAAAGCCCTGGGGACTGTGGACATGACAGCTCCTGGCGGAAGATGATGATTGGTATTTGTTTCGGGGGTGGGGGGAGAAAATTCCGGAATACTTATTGGGTGTCTCGTCTGAAGTTTTTGCATCTATGGTCGGGGAATGGGAGAGCCCAAATCTTATAGTTCCAGTGTATGTACAACCTTCCACGAGAGCGCGGGGACGTTACTAGTCTAAGTAAACGATGCGCATAAATGCCACAAATGTATTAACCCTTAATCGTACTGACCAGCAGATTGTGTGCCTTTAGGAAAAGCATAGGTGTACCGTCAGGTGTCACAATTGCAAACCGGCCCCTGCGGTGAGGGAACTCAGAGGCCCCCACCATATAAAGAATGTGCATGGAGTGCATTACTCCCTTGCCGCACTGCCTGTTGTGGGAGGGGGTGGAGGGTTGGCCAATGCAGTGTACAGCGCGGAGCTGGTTGATGACATCATCATTCTTCTGCTCCTGGCACCCGTGTGGTCTCCTCACACTACCAGACGCCTGTTTTGGGAGGGGTGGAGGGTCGGCCGACGCGGTGTACGGCGCGGAGTTGGATGATGACATCATCATGCTGCTCCTGGCGCCTGTGTGGTCCCTTCACACTGCCGGACGCCTGTTGTGGGAGGGGTGGAGTGTCGGCCGACGCGGTGTATGTAGTGGAGCCGGATGATGACATCATCATTCTTCTGCTCCTGGCACCTGTAGAGAGCATTGGTCCTGTTCCGGAGGGCTGGTCCCATGACTGTCATATTCTGACTGCCCTGTGTTTGTCCCCCCCTTCCCCACGGCTCAGGGGTCAATGTATTTCTTGGAAGCCCCTTGAGAACATGGCCATATGAGGCCTGGTGAAGTGTAGTTCTTATTTTCCCATCTCTCGATGCCTGTGATGTATTCCAGCATTAATGCCCGGATACATTGTGTCCTGCGGGGGGCAGATTATCTCCATATCAAACACAACGCTTGGTTTTGGAAGTTCTTTTCCCATCCCTGCATTCAGCATCCCATAACTTCTGCATCTTCCCCGGTCAGAGGTAGGTGAGGCCTTGCTTTCTACGTGACGACCTTTTTGCCCCATTTTGGGTCCATACTTTTGATCACTTAGTATTTTGCCTCCATTTATTAGAGGTTTGTCTTTTTCTCCAGTTTTTCTGTGTTTGATAGTGTATTCAGTGTATTGTACAGGCCATTACGGATATGGTGATACCAAATATGGGGGTCTTCACCCCCCCTCCCATATGAAATAGAGGAAAATGCACAGAAAAGTTGAATATCTATATCTCTCTCTATAGGGGCCACAACAGCCATGATTATACAAGAGGCTTCTGTACCGCAATGCCTCATCAGTTACAGTAGTGATCATAGGTAATGGCAAGCAGGGACACCTGTTGTCATGGCAACCAATCGGCCCGCCACGATTACAAGGGCCAGACGACATAACATAGGGAGCATGCTCCCTCGGGGAATCCTCTACTTGCTGCCATCTCAACAGAATGTAGGAGTTTAATAGTAGGGATCGCTATCCTTATGTACCCTGCTGTAGCAGTGGGAAGCCCGCTATCGGATGGTGTGAGCTCAGCTTCTGATCCCACGCCATCCACATGATGTACGCTTGTGTCCTGTTGTGGCAAGTACCACACAGCCAGGACAGACGTACATCCGGTGGCATTAAGGGTTTAACCCCTTAAGAGATAACTTATGTCCTGGGTGGTTGGTACTTGCTGTAAACTCGTGGGAGCAGAATCTGAGATTGTACTATCCCACAGTGGGAGCTGGCTGGGACTGACAGCAATCTATGCTGATCGTGGCATGTAAAGGGTTCACAGAGGGAGCTGGCTGGGACTGACAGCAATCTATGCTGACCGTGGCATGTAAAGGGTTCACAGTGGGAGCTGGCTGGGGCTCACAGCAATCTATGCTGACCGTGGCATGTAAAGGGTTTATAGAGGGAGCTGGCTGGGACTGACAGCAATCTATGCTGACCGTAGCATGTAAAGGGTTCGCAGAGGGAGCTGGCTGGGACTGACAGCAATCTATGCTGACTGGGCATGTAAAAGGTTTACAGGGGGAGCTGGCTGGGACTGACAGCCATCTATGCTGACCGCGGCATGTGGAGGGAGCACAGAGGGAGCTGGCTGGGACTGACAGCAATCTACGCTGATCGCGACATGTAAAGGGTTTACAGAGGGAGCTGGCTGGGACTGACAGCCATCTTTGCTGACCGCGGCTTGTAAAGGGTTCACAGTGGGAGCTGGCTGGGATTGAAAGTAATAAATGCTGACCACGGCATGTAAAGGGTTTACAGAGGGAGCTGGCTGGGGCTGACAGCAATCTATGCTGACCGTGGCATGAAAAACATAGTAACATAGTAACATAGTATGTAAGGCCGAATGAAGACATTGTCCATCTAGTCCAGCCTGTCTATCCTACTGTGTTGATCCAGAGGAAGGCAAAAAACCCCAAGGCCAGAAGCCAATTAGCCCTTTTTGGGGGAAAAATTCCTTCCCGACTCCCTAATGGCAATCAGACTGTTCCCTGGATCAACCCCTAATAGTTCCTACCTGCCTGTATACCAGGATTGACACTTAACCTAATATTTATATCCTGTAATATCCTTCTTCTCCAGAAAGACATCAAGTCCCCTTTTAAACTCCTCTATCGATTTTGCCATCACCACTTCCTCCGGTAGAGAGTTCCACAGTCTAACTGCTCTTACAGTAAAGAACCCCTTTCTATGTTGGTGATGAAACCTACTTTCCTCTAATCGTAGCGGATGTCCTCTTGTTACCTTTGTGGTCCTGGGTGTAAACAGATCACGGGAGAGATCCATGTGTTGTCCCCTCATGTACTTATACATGGTTATTTGGTCGCCTCTTAACCTTTTTTCTAGAGTAAATAGTCCCAATTTGGATAGCCTCTCTGGGTATTCCAGTCCCGTCATTCCATGTATTAGTTTAGTTGCCCTTCTTTGAACCCCTTCAAGCACTGTGACATCTTTCCTGAGCACCGGTGTCCAGAATTGTACGCAGTATTCCATGTGAGGCCTGACAAGTGCCTTATATAGTGGAAGGATAATGTTCTCGTCCTTCGCCCCTATACCTCTTTTAATGCACCCCAAGACTTTATTTGCCTTTGCAGCAGCTGACTGGCATTGGTTACTCCAGTTTAGTCTATTATCCACTAATACCCCTAGATCCTTTTCCATATCACTTTTCCCTAGTGGTACCCCAATAAGTGAATATTGGTGACATCCGTTTCTCCTGCCCATGTGCATAGTCTTACATTTTTCAACATTGAACTTCATTTGCCATTTTTCTGCCCAAGCCCCCATCTTATCCAGGTCCGTTTGTAGCCGCACATTGTCCTCCGTTGCATTAATTATATTGTATAATTTTGTGTCATCTGCAAATATTGATATTTTGCTGTGCAGCCCCTCTATCAGGTCATTAATAAATATGTTGAACAGAGTGGGGCCTAATACTGAACCCTGTGGCACCCCGCTAGCGACTGTGGTCCAATCAGAGTACGAACCATTTATTACCACCCTCTGCTTTCTATCGTTGAGCCAATTTTTTACCCACTTACACACGTTTTCGCCCAGTCCGAGCTGCCTCATTTTGTATATTAGCCTATTATGTGGCACAGTGTCAAAGGCTTTAGAGAAGTCCAGATATACAAGATCAATAGATTCCCCCTGGTCCAGCTTAGAGCTTACTTCATCGTAGAAACTGATCAGATTTGTCTGACATGAGCGACCCTTCATGAATCCATGCTGGTGAGGAGTTATTCCCTTAATCTCCTTGAGGTACTCATCGATGGCGTCTCTCAGAATCCCCTCGAAAATTTTTCCTGTTACTGAAGTGAGACTTACTGGCCTGTAGTTACCAGGCTCACTTTTGCTCCCTTTTTTGTAAATTGGAACCACGTTGGCAATGTGCCAGTCCAATGGTACTACTCCGGTCTTGATAGTGTCTAGAAATATTAGGTATAGCGGCCTAGCTATCTCGTCACTTAGTTCCTTTAGTATCCTTGGGTGTAATCCATCTGGGCCCGGTGATTTATCAATTTTAGTTTTCTTTAGACGCTTCCGCACCTCCTCCTGCGTTAGGTATGAGATATTTTGTGAGGGGTTCGTTTTATTCCCCTGCATCTCGTGTGGCATTTCCTTTTCTTTGGTGAACACACTTGAGAAGAAGCTGTTTAGTAGATTTGCTTTCCCTTCGTCATCATCAATGATTTCTCCTGCATTGTTTTTTAAAGGGCCAGCGCTCTCCCTGCAAATCCTTTTGCTGTTTATGTAGTTGAAAAATAGCTTCGGGTTGTTTCTGCTCTCTTTTGCGATCCGTCTTTCTGCTTCCTCCTTGGCAGTTTTGATCGTATCTTTGCATATTTTGTTTTTTTCCCTGTATGATTTTAGCGCTTCTTCGCTGCCTTCTTGCTTTAGTAGTTTGAACGCTTTCTTCTTTTCGTTTATTGCCCCTCGTACCGTCTTGTCGAGCCACATTGGTTTCCTTTTAGCTGAGTTTCTTTTATTTTTAAAGGGAATGAACTGCTCACATGAGGTGATTAGGATCCTTTTGAACTTTTCCCATTTTTCCTCCGTACTGATATTTTTGAGGATGTTGTCCCAATTAATGTTACCGATAGTAGTTCTAAGCTCATCAAATTTTGCTTTACTAAAGTTTAGTTTCTTTGCCACTCCCTGATAAGGCTTCCTATTGATTGACAGCTGGAAGTTGATTATATTGTGGTCGCTGTTCCCCAAGTGCCCCTCAACCTGAACCCCCCTTATACGTTCCGGTTTGTTAGTTAGTACTAGGTCCAGAATGGCCCTCCCTCTTGTTGGTTCCTGCACAAGTTGGTTCAGGTAATTGTCTTTAATTACTCTCAAGAACTTATCACCCCTGTGAGATTTGCAGGTTTCGTTCTCCCATGTTATATCTGGGTAATTAAAGTCCCCCATGATAATTACTTCGTTTCGTTTTGACACCTCTTCTATCTGCCTTAGTAGTAAGTCTTCAGTTTCTTCTGTTGCTTTTGGTGGTCGATAGAAGACCCCTATCAGGATTTTGTTATTTTTTCCTCCCTGTATTTCTACCCACAGAGATTCCACCTGTTCGTCTCCTACCCCTATATCCTCCCGTAGCCTCGGCTTCAAGTTCGATTTGACGTACAGACATACCCCTCCCCCTTTCTGGTTCCTTCGGTCTCTTCTGAAGAGATTGTACCCCTGCAAATTCACCGCCCAATCGCACTTATCATCAAGGTTTACAGAGGGAGCTGGCTTGGGCTGACAGCAATCTATGCTGACCGTGACATGTAAAGGGTTCACAGAGGGAGCTGGCTGGGGCTGACAGCAATCTATGCTGACCGTGGCATGTAAAAGGTTTACAGAGGGAGCTGGCTGGGGCTGACAGCAATCTATGCTGACCGTGGCATATAAAGGGAGCACAGTGGGAGCTGGCTTGGGCTGACAGCAATCTATGCTGACCGTGGAATGTAAAGGGTTCACAGTGGGAGCTGGTTGGGACTGACAGCAATCTATGCTGACCGTGGAATGTAAAGGGTACAATGGTGTCGCATCTGTAAGAAGTCCCCGCGCTGCACGCAGATGGCGCAGAGCGGTGCAGTTGGGGCCGCGCCATGTCCGCTAGGTGCTGTTATTCACCCGCCCCTCCAGCCTCCTGTGCGGCAGTAGCCATGCATGAAGACTCGGCCTGCGCTGTGCAGCTGCTTCTGTTGTGCGCATAAACCTCTCCATTTATGACCCCACTAGTCCCAGCGAAGACTAGAGAGCCCTCCCCATTACCCACAATGCCCCAGCGGAGACTATGGCCCGCCCATTACCCACAATGCCCTGGTTAAAGCAGCTGTAAACACTAATGCCCACTAGAGATATGATAGCCTCATCTGCTGGATGTGCAGCTCTGCCTGCAGGAACTGAAGTCCGGCCACCGCACCCACCCCAAAAGACATGAAGTTCAGAACTGCTGCGTTAAAAAACTAGACCCCTTAACGAATTCTTCTAGGGCTGTGCTGCGTATTTTGACCCACAGTATTTGAATGAATCTGAGCAAAGCAAAAGGAAAAAATTACAATTTTAATTTTTTGGGCAATTGTGTCATTTTAAAAGCATTTTTTTGTACAGTGTACATAGGAATGAAGACTTTCACTCCAAAATGGATCCCCGTTTGTCCCGTGTTCAGAAACCTACCCATTGTGGCCCTAATATTATGACCGTATGCACAACAGGGCCCAAACCGAAAGGCGCATCAAACGTCAACTGTGTCTTAACATTTACGTAATCGCCATTATCCATCGGATAACAGCGATCACATGACCGGGGACCGCTCACTGCGGCCCTCAGTCACTGCTCCAGGCTCTCGGCTACCTTTAGTAGCCAGGAGTAAGGAGACTTTAAATTTACCAGGCCCTCTGCAGCTTCTGCGCTTGCGTCCACCATCTTGCTGATGGGCATATGCGCTCACATGGACCATGCTCCATTTTCGTGCGGGAGACCAAAATCGGAATTTACTCACCTGCTCCGGATCTTCCCTTCGCCGCGGCTGGCTGTATAACATATCCAGTCGTGTAACGATCACAATAAAGCTGCGCTGCGAACACACAGGATAGATGATGTATACTCACTTAGGAGAGGGGAGTGTCAGCCTCCCCCCTCAGGAGTCCGAGATGGCACTAAACAATTGTTAACTCCGAAGACTACCTCCACCAGAATCGAAAGTTGCTTCCTCACGATCCAATATCAGGAAATAGTTTTTATTATTAAACAAACACAAATAGGTCCCTTTTTGAGGGGACCCGGCATATACATACAACGCGTTTCGGCTGTTGGAAGCCTTTTTCAAGTATATCCTGCCACTCATAGATAGCTAACTTAAATATAAAACTACTAGACATACAATTCAATCACCTGGAAGAGCCACGTTGTATCGGGCGAAGTATACATCCTGGCGTGCGTCCCTGCATTGCCACCGGCTCACGCGTCATAATAACGCTGCTGGAGGACCTGTGATGATGCCGAAAAGTGGGCGGAGCAAGCGGTCACATGACTGGCAATGTCATGTGACACCGCAGATGGAATTGACAGTGAGGAGGTCACGTGACTGGCACTGTCATGTGAGCGGCACAGACACGGCACATTACGTATGGGGGTTCACAGCGGGAGAGGTGGGCTAGCCGTCACCTATTATCCCGGCTGACATGTAAAGCTCCTTCCCATGTAATAACATGATAGGCATCCTATAATGTGATACACCATGACATATCAAAAAAGGCCCATTATATAAATATATATATAAATATATATATATTATATAAATATATAAATTATATAAGTGATTTTTTTTAAAATGGAGCATGAAAAAATCTGGACCATGCTCCATTTTCGTGCGGGAGACCAAAATCGGAATTCACCTGCTCCAGATCTTCCCTTCGCCGCGGCTGGCTGTATAACATATCCAGTCGTGTGAGACCGGCCTTCGGTAGATCACTACCTTTTTATCACGTGACCAGGGACAGCTCAACGAGACCACCGATCACTGCTCCAGGCTCTCGGTGACCTTTGGTAGCCGGGAGCATAGAGATTTAAAATTTACCGGGCTCCCCAGCTGCTGCGCATGTCTCTGGCATTTTAAGGCAGGTTCATGCGCAGAAGCCGGAGAAGGTCCACGGAGGAGGATCACATTGAGGTTCAAATACGGAGGCCTCCGGTAAGAAGTTTCACCGATCTAAGAGGGGAGATTAAACTTCAACTTTTTCTTAACTTTTACATGATTGCCGCTATCCAACCGAGGATAAGGATCCCGGGGGACATCTCTGGAGGCCTATAGAAATATTGTCACCTTCCTTTACGGATTGGATTCGTTACGGAATGGATATCCATTGGCTAACGGCAATCACGTGACTGGGGACCATGTACTGCGGCCCACCATGAAATCTCCAGGCTCTCGGCTATGTTTGGTAGCCAGGAGCAGGGATATCTTAAATTACTCAGGCAAACTGCGGCTCTTGCATCGGCCAACGTTGACGACGGGCGCGTGCGCAGAAGCCGAGGTGAGGTCCAAGGGTAAATCCGGGGGCCTTAGGTATGTAATTACATCTCCCCTCACGAATATGAGCGAAGATTACATTTTACCATTTTTTAACTTTGTTTACTTTTAAGGGTGACTGGTGGTCGCGCCAACAGCAGGGAGCTGTCATGTCCACAGCCCCCAGGGCTTTAATCCCCAGAGCAAGTGTCTTTTTACGGCCCTGGAGATTAAAGGCCGCTTAGGCAGGAAGTCACTAAGGGGTTAAGGAGCAAACAGACTTCGTCACTAGGGCCGCTCTCACACAGACAGTTTTTACAGCGTTTAGCTCGGCGTTTGAAAAGCCACGGTAAACACTGTAAAACACCTCCATTGATTTCAGTGGAGCTTCTCAGTGATGTGGATTTATTTTGGGGTCTACGGCGTAATCAATAGGAATGTTTGTACCCTTCCAGATTTATGTTCAGAGATTGTGCGCACAATGTAAGAGATCACACGGAGACAAGACTGTCAGTGAAGAAAGTCTTCCTGACTGTTTATTAGTAGGCGTATAGCATCTTATATAGCATGATGAGTTAATTGCCCTTTATGGGCAGCAGGAAGCAATACGTGGTTGGGAATCAAAGCATGGGATTGGGTGGTCCAAATATGGTCTTTTTCCATACGGTCCTGCGTGAGTTGCTGTAGTCATGGACGTCCGACATCACGTGGTTTCAGGTACAAAATCAGCGCCATCTCTCCGAGTTTGATGGAGAGGGCAGGGGCGAGAATGAGCAATGTGTCGTCAAATGACGCCTGAGGGTTATGTGCAGGTAAAATGTGTCCTGAGGTTATGAGCGTGTGTTTCTATAATGCTGCATATTCTGATGACGGTTAGCAGTAATGAAACTGTCTGTTTTACTAACTGTCCCTACACTACCCCGCAGCCCTCAACGGTTGACCCTCCTCGACCTCCCAGATCGAGGCAGGCCCATCGAGCAAGCTAAGGCAAGCTCTCCGGGTCTACCACAGGGTTTTTCACAGCCCTTGCGACTGGACCACAGCTAGCCTGAGTCCCCTGTATTAGTTTAGTCGCTCTTCTTTGAACCCCCTCCAATACTGTAACATCTTTCCTGAGCACCGGTGATGAAATAAGAACATCTAAAATCTATTTGGTATCTTCGTGTCCATAACAATTTGAACTCTCAAAAAATCTGCATCATTTATGTTGTCAGAAAAAAAGCCAAAATGTCAGAATTGTACTTTTTGGGTCATTCAATTCCCCCCCCCAAAAAAATATCATAAAAAACGTCCACGGTCCAAGGGTAAATCCGGGGGCCTTAGGTATGTAATTGCATCTCCCCTCACGAATATGAGCGAAGATTACATTTTACCATTTTTTAACTTTCTGTTGACTTTTAAGGGTGACTGGTGGTCGCGCCAACAGCAGGGAGTTGTCATGTCAAGCACTGAGCTCCCATGAACGGCGGAGTCGTAGTCATGCAATGAGACTAGTGCTACGTGACCAAGATCGCTGTATAGCCCTGCGACCTCACACTCTCGGGCCGGCTTCACACCACCGGTTTCCTATTGTTCAATCCGCAGTCGTCGTCCACACGGAGGATCTGCAGCAAATCACATGCATTGAAAGATACATACTACTGCTACTTCCTTTACACTCGCGGTCATCTGCATTACAGAATCTGCAGGAACGCAGGGTCGCCGGCTGGGGTAACGGCCAGATTCTGCTGTGGTATCCCGCAATCGGAATGTGAAGCGGTTGTGTGCAGCTGGCCTTACTGAAGACAATGTAGTTGCGATACAACTCACAAGTAGCTGCGACCAATATATTGCAAAAATCCAACCTCGGTGAGGTTTTAGCACTCTATAGGTTGTGGGAACTTGCGCGACCCCATTGATATATTTGAGAATGCAAGTTCACAGGGCTGCACAGCGATCTTTGGTCACATGACCCATGTCATGGCGAAAGACTCCATAGAGCTCCAGCCTTAGGGCTCATGTCCACGATTGTGTTCTCACCGCAGAGACGCAGCGTTTTACGCATACCACCGTGGGCTCTTCGGCCAGATTCACACAGATGTATTTGCGTAGCATATTACGCATGAAAAATATACATGCTAAATACATGTCAGTAGAACCCGCTGATTGCAGCGAGTTCCTTCACATAAGTGTATTTTGCATGCGCATTTTGTCCAAAAAAAAAGCAGTCCCCTTTATTTTCTCGTGCATTTCTGCAGGGGAAGAACATGTATTATTCTAATTACACTAATTGCCTATTTCAATAAATGGCGGCATGGTTGCGTGTTTTTTTGCGCTTGCAAATGTGCTTGATTCATGCTAACAAAAGTACAGTAAGGGCCGCTTCACACAAACATATTTGTTTCAATGGGTGCCTTCAGAATTCTCTTTACAATATAGTTGCGTATAGGCTGTGGGTATATCCGCGACCACGGAGCACAATAGGCTCTATGCTGCGGATATCCGCGGTAAAATAGAACCTGCTGCGTTCTCTTTTCTGCTTCCAGGGGTGGAAATTCTGCAGGAAATCCGGCAGCGGAATTTCCGCCCGTGTGCACGGGGCCTAAGGCTGCTCTAAGACGTGCGTTCAGAAAACACAGCTTAAAATCGTGGGTTTTTTACCTCAATTTTGAGCAGCACTTTTGAACGCATGGTAAAGCGGTTTTAATGCACCCCACAATTGTGATGGGTGGGGAGGTGCGTTAGAAAACGCAAATACAGGACAGATAGCGCTTAAAAATCACCGCTTCCGAGCTCACGTCTGAGTAATCGCATTCAAATCAATAGAAACAGTATACCGCAATAAAAAGCGGTGTGTGTGTGTGATTCTCATCTAGCGCAGGAAACGCGTTAATAGGGCTAATTCATGTATGGAAATTCGTTTTGCAGCTTTCCTAGCTATCCTCCGGCACGGCTACTTACCCGAAGTGATGCGAGGCGGTTTTGAGATAAAAATGCCTCACATCCGCGGGGAAATTGCATGTTGGCGAGGGAGTGATTCACGGCCCGATATCGCACTCGTCCGTGTGACGTTAGCTTTATAGTTTGGGGGATAGTTCTGGTATACACGCTGATTTTGTAGCATAGATGCGCTGTGAATTGAGGTGAATATATATTTTGGCAAGTCAGTCAATGGACCTAAAAGAGGAGTCAAGGCATGATCTACTGACTTAGGGCTAATGCCCACGGATGGATTTCTGCCGCGTTTCATGAACCTAATAATAGCTTACTGCCTTTAAATGTTCACACAGCATGAAAGAAATCGTGCCATGTTCTAATTGCCACGGGAAAACGCGCAGCCGGCGTCCATTGCAGTCAATTGAAGCCATGCATCACGTGATACATGGCGGAAGTATAGCATGATTACGCGTTTTTTTTGTTTTTTTCAGCCTCACTGCGGCTGTAGATTGCTGCGCCCGTGTGAAGGAGTCCTAAAGAATATTTAACATTAAGCAAAAACTAGTGCCAGATTCTTGACAAGCACACAAGCTACCGCTAATCTCTGCGCCAAAACTATGCCAAATGATTGTGCCCCAATACCTTTACCTTACTTATATTTGTTACTGTATTACTTTATTATTGCAACACACTGTATGCAAATGAGCCAGGTGTCTGGCAGGCTGATGTCACTGCATTGTGAGGTCATCAATTTAGAAGTATAAATACCGGCAGCCATGTTAGTCAGTCTCCACTGCAGCTTGGAGACGGGAGGTGGGGGAAACCCTATCTCCTCCGAGAAGCCACAGAACTGGACCTTTTTTTATTTTTAGCTGAGTGCATTTTTAATGCAGCACACAAGGGGGAGACAGCGGCCTACCAAAATCTACTGGGTCATATGACGCGGCTGGCGGTGGGCGGGGAAGCGGTTTTTACTCTATCTTCCGCTGTGCTACAGCGGAAGATAGCGTGACGGATGGCTTCCATTGACTAGAATGGAGGCCGGCCACGCGTACACCCGCGGCAAATAAAGCATACCGCGGGTGAGGTCGGGTGATTTCACAGTGCGGAATTCCGCGATGGAATT
>NW_027102373.1:0-19853 GCF_035609145.1 Eleutherodactylus coqui
ATCCAAAGTTAAGGCATGACGGGATTTTTTTACTACATCACGGTATGACGCGGGAAAAAAATCGTTCATAGTTGAACCCCATACAACATTAGTAAGACAATCTTCTACTAGTCTGTGGGGGGTCAAACAGACCGTTGAGCTGATGCTGTCTGCTTCCGAATTAGTCTTAGATATGAGTACTCATGGACGACGCAAATGGACAGCAACATGCACCATGGGATTGTCATAAGCAAAGTGAGTTTATTCAGCAGAGGTTACAATTTATGGAAGAAATTTGTTTACGTAGTTATTTGATTACTGCGCATGCCCAAGGCCGCTGAACATCTGCAAATTTTAATGAACAATATATCTTTCAAAGACATTTCTTACAGGAACAATACATCAATGCCCGGTGACAACTGTATCAAAACATAATGTCCTTGGACAGGCTTCTTAGAAAGGAGTGAGTTTCTCAAGGAGAAAAAGACATGGGAGAGAACTGATAAGGCATATGGGAACAGATTCAGGGTCATATAGCGGGAACAGGACAGATAGGGAGTACGTTTGGAAAAAGAAATTAAATGTATTTTCTTATTTATTCTAAGAGAAAGGGAAAATCTAGAATTAACCCCTCACATTCCCCCATTTTGGACATGGAGTCAAGACAAGTATGACTCCTAGTCCATAAACACGTGATTCATATCGGCGCAGAGAAAGCTTTTACAGTACATTTAGAAATACATGAAATTATAACCTTAATTGCTATATAAATGCATGATAAAATCATCACAACTTGTAATATACTTTGTAGAATCCCCATGAACCAACCTCCTAAACCAGAAAACCAATTGGCAGGGTTCAAAGAACTAAATGTGTTACCCCACCAGCTATCTCTGGTTTCTGAGTTTCCATTTGTCCATGCAAACAGTTCTTTTGACGGAACAGGAACAGCCCCAAAGGAAAACTAGTGGCACCAGGTGTGTGTACAAGTCCAACAGTCTCACCTGTGAGGTGTTCAGTCCATCTACCAGTATTTGGTGGTGTCTAA
Organism: Eleutherodactylus coqui; assembly: GCF_035609145.1. Taxonomy (NCBI): domain Eukaryota; kingdom Metazoa; phylum Chordata; class Amphibia; order Anura; family Eleutherodactylidae; genus Eleutherodactylus; species Eleutherodactylus coqui. The sequence goes on from NW_027102373.1 coordinate 1,028, forward strand.
CAAGGTGGTTCTAGGCATTGTCCTTTTGCACCCTCTCACAAGGGTGAAGCATGGAGTGAGGAGTCCAAAAGTCCATCAATAAACAAAATGTCCTTCATTTTCCTTCTCATGGGGGGGGGGGGGCAAAGGTAGGGCGTGAAAAGTCCATTAGTCCCAAAACAAACAACAATTCCTTCAACCTTTACCAAAGTAGGTGTGATCAGCAGGACTCGATAGGGGCCCTCGAGTCTGGGCTCTATAGATTTCCGGACAAGCCTCTTTACGACCACCCAGTCTCCAGGTTGTAGGGAGTGAGATCCCTCTAGGTTGTCTGGGTCTGGAATGGGAGAAAAAGACTAGATTCTGGGTTACCATTAGTTGGTCACACAGGTGCTTTACATATCCGGCTACTATGTCATAGCCCTGCTGTAGGGCCTGTGGATGATACAGCCCCAATCTTGGCATAGAGCCAAAAAACTCTTCTTTTAACTTAAGCGTACCATTTAGTCTTTTAACTTTGCCTAAACTCTGCAGGTGTGAAGTGTGTACCTTTGTTTGAGTCAATCACTTCCGGTGCCCCATATCTGCAGGTTACCTCATCTATCAGCTCCTGTGCGATTACCTGCTTATTTACTTTGGTAACAGGGTAGGTCTCTGACCTGAAAAGACATCAACAACAACAAGCACGTATTCATACTTCCCAACAAGTGGGAGCTGAGTGTAGTCAATTTGCAATCCCTGAAATGGGTAGAGTGGTCTAGGCAAGTGTTATGTGGCAAATTTACTTCTGCCCTGTTGCTTACGGCAAAGATCATGCAAAATTGGACAAATGATGATGCAGCAGCTACAGAAAACCCAGGAGCCACCCGTCCTCGTTCAAGCGTCGACATCATTGCTGCTTTGAGAGGTGCGTCTTTCCGTGCATCAGCTGGGCCATCATGGGGCACAGGGACCGTGGTGGGCAAGTGCTGTTGACTGTTCGCCATACACTGTCCCATTTCTGCTGCTCCCATATTTAGTCCATTTGTCTTTTTCTTTCTTGCTGGCTTGTAACTGTAAAGTCGTTAGCATATCAAAGTCCAAAGTTTTTATCAAAGTTCATGGTTTAGTCAAAGTCCAAAGTTATTGTTAAATTCTTCTTTTCTTCTTTTCTTCCAGGGCTTGAGGGCCACTGCCTTTGCTGTGTGGTCTGTGATTATGTTGCCTCTTGTTTCTCTGTTGTAGGAATTGGTGTGAGCTTTCCACTTTGTCAGGTAGAAGTAAGTAGGGCCTCCGTGAGAGTCTGCACCGCTGCACCATTCTTAATTGGCTGTCCTGCTGAGGTAACAAGCTGTCTGGCCTTCCATGTTAGGCCGTAGTCATGAGCTATGCCAAATGCATACCGGGAGTCAGTGTAAATGTTTGCCGTCTTACCTTCTACCACTCTACACGCCTCAGTGAGGGCCTGTGATTCCGCTTCCTGTCCTGAGACATGCGGAGGCATTCTGCTTTTAGGACATCTTGTTGCGTGACCACTGCATATCCAGTGTGGAGTCGTCAATCACCCCTGGTACCATCTATGACAAAAAAAACCCTAAAAATATGCATTGTTAACAAGGGCTTTCAGTTAACATAAAGAAGAGACAGTGTCTGCAATTGCATCTTCCTGGACATGTGCCAGGGGGTACTGACGGACCAAGGGGGCTAAGAGCTTGTTCCTCTGCGTGCATAAGATTGAGGACAGGGAGAGGTGTCGCTTGGTCTGCTGCCATCCGACAGAAGGTCGGGTGACTTTCAGACCCGGGGTGTATACGAGCCTCACCGGACGGGTGAAGTTTGATACAACATCCCAAGGGTCCCATCACGTCAGTTCTCAATATGCTTTCAGGACCTTCCAGAACAAGGAAGCGCGTGAGGCATCGCGACCCTTTAAACATTACCTCAAGCGGTTCAGTTTCTGCCAGCTGAATTGGCACTTCTGAAACCCCTTGCACCGATTACCGCTAGACAATCAGGCTGGTATTCTATTTCAAATAGATCATAACCTTGTTGCAAGAAGAGAAAAAAAAGAAAAAATTGTTGTTTTTTTTTTTTGTTTTTTTTTAAATAGTTGACCTGCAATACCTAGATCACCTATATCTTCCCTCCCCCCTTTGAACTAGGGTACTTAATTGGAAGGGTAACTCAGTTCAAGGTAGTAGTAGAATGACAAGAGCACATTGTAGCTGGATTTGACGGGCCAGAAATAAGTGCTTGGGTTGCACTTGCGTGTATATGCTCCGGATGTCATGGGGGGGGGGGGGTGAGGACCACTAGGGGGGGTTAGTTCAATACCAACTCCGAAGATTTGTTAACCATTGCCTGTACTGCTGCCACCGCACAAACACATGAGGGAGCTCCTCGAGCCACTGGATACAGCTTAGTAGCATCCAGGTGGCCGTGGGTGTCCTCCGTGCCTTTGTGTCAATACTGTCATCACATGGCCAGAAAATTTCAGTACAGAAAAGAATAAAGGATAAAGTGTAAAAGGGTGAGAAATGAGCTTCAGGGGTGAGAGAGAGAGAGAAGAATGATTGAAAGGCAGTCCTAGAGTAGTTGCATAAGAGCGGAAACAGAGTGGACCCATGGGCGGCAGTATGAAAACAAGGCCCAGAAAGGTGCGGAGTTTGGCAGCAGGTGTAAGTACAGATATGACCATTTGCACGTTTCTTCTATAGAGCATTCTCAGAAACAGTATAATTGGGGCTTGTTGGCAGGCTTCCAAATTATCAGCACACAACGCCTACATCACACATTTAAAATTCATTACAGTCTGAACACGGGTCATTAATTCTCATTCGTTCATGCGGTCAAGTCTCATTCAAATGTTAGTAAGAGTTCACACAGGACGTAACGCGTATGATGCAACTGTCCTCATCTTGCAAACAAATGCATTCAATCACTCCCACTTCCCCCTGGAATCAGTCAAACTTTAACTGTTTGTAACACTAAAGAAGTATACTGGATTCCACAACAACCACTGTATAGCTAATTTTTCTTTTCCAAAAAAAAGGAACACACATTTAGCAATCATGCACACTTCCAACCAATCACAGAACTAACATTTACATAAAAAGCAAAAATATATATCTTAAAATCCCTATATATATATATATATATATATATATATATATATATATATTCTATTTTTAAAACCACATAATTCACATAATATATTCAACGTCTGTCTTTCTTCTATGACTTTGCATTTTTATCTCTCTATGGAACAGAACAATAACTAAGATTTTTGGAAAACAGCCAGAATATCCAGACTCCAAACAACACCAATCATTACCAACAACAAGAGGTATATTTCTCTGCACAGACTATCAAACCCGGACAGCAGAGGAATAGTTAAACACATAAAAAAAAGGACAAAGAAGACTAAACGTATAACAAAGATTAGATTACATAACATGAAGACAAACAATATTGGTTATTTGACACATAATTATCCACAGATTCTGCATGAACTTGCTTTATGTCCCAAAGGAACACAAACTATAAAAGAATTCCCTTTCTCTGATAACTGCCGTTTCTACACGTGCCTTAATCCATTTATGTAACATACTTTACCCAACCCTTGCTTATCTCTGAATCTTTTCGAAACTTGTTGGTCTCAGATTCCCAAAATTCTAACCTGCTTTTCTCAACAACTTGCTAGATTCTCTCCTCACGGCTAACTTGCTTTGTCTGACCTTTGCTATTTCTCTAGCTGTTTCCATATAGGCATACTCCTTGCCTTGAACGTTTCTCATATTTCACGTGAATTTTGAGACAGGATTTGTAGCCCCAGTGTCTATAAGGAAGGGCACTTCCTCACCTCATATGGAAGCAGGCTCAAAGGTCTGAGTGCCTCTGTCCTTTGTTTCCATGGTAGGAATACTGGGGCGGGATCACCGGGACTTATGAAAGCAATCCCTGGCCAGGTGGCCTACCTTGCCGCAATTATAACACTTGCGTGTTTCTCTGTTGGGTCTATCCTGGAGCTGCACCTTCCCCTCCTGGTTGCTATAGTAGTTAACCGCCACTGTAGGGCACTTCTCATCCATAGCAAACCCTACTGCCTTTTTATACAAGTCCCTGGGCTCGGCTTGTCGCCAGTCGGGGGTACATGCTTTTATTTTATCTGCCAATGATGAGCCAATGCTTTGCATGAACGTGTCCCTAGCCTTCGATTCCAGCCTACCAAAATAACATTCAATGGCTTCTTTCTTTTCCCGTCTACACATAGTTAAAGCCATTTGTCTTCGTAAAGGGTTTTGTTGTCCGCACCTGGGACAATCCCAGTAAGGTTTCCCTTTTTGGGACTTCTTTGGTGGGACTGTGGCGGTACAACTCTGATAGTCAGGAAGAATGTCGGAGCTGTCCGCGGTTGGTAGGACCGGGTACATCCTAGCCGGGTTTGGCACCGGGGGTGAGTACACAAGTATGCCGTCATCCCTCGTTGCGCAATCCCATGGTTCTACATTTACCTTTTTGCTATATCTTATTATGGTTTCTATCCCTCTTCCTAGACCGGCATCTCTGATCTCCTGCATGTGTTTTTCCTCGTACTGTTGCCAGAACTCATAGTTAAAGGTTCTCACCGTTTTACCTGTCTGTTTATATTTTTCATAGGCTTGCCTACAGATGTCCTTCCCTTCCCCCAATCTTATTATCTCAATGGGTGTCAGGAAAGTCTGAGACCCCATTCTAGCTATGGACTTATCTCCTACAGATGTCCCTACTGCCGAGTCCGCAACTGGCAGGATACTTTGGACTTTTCAGTCCCTTCCGCCACGTCCGCAACGGGCAGGATATTTATTTAGGGCCCTCCTGCCAAGTATTGGCAGGATATTCTCTTCTGCAAGTCCGCAACTGCAGAAATACTTTGGACTTTTCAGTCCCTTCCGCCACGTCCGCAACGGGCAGGATATTCGCAATCAATATTACGAATATATTACTACTATACTTACGGGGATAGAGGAAGGACCACGGCTTGCCTTACTGGGCGGCTTTTAGTAATCTTATTACAAATTACAGCTAACATTATGAGTCCGGCAAAAAGCAACACTTTCTACAGCACACAGCAGACAGCATGGCAATATACACAAGGGTTCTTCCGTCTAGCACGGATACTAAGAACACCGTAAATAACAGGCAGAAGTGTCCTATAAACATGCAGCAACTACCTGTCTGTCGACACGTGACTTGAAGTCCGGGGAACCCATATCTTAGAGTGGTAAGTCAAGGGCTTACCTTACACCGGTGTTTTGTAGATCTGGGGTCCCGTGGCCTCTAGTCCGGATGGTCGACAGGCAGGGTCATCAGGTATTGGCTGCAGGTAAGGAGTTAACTTCTGGCCCTCGTTGGTGCGCCAAGTAATGTGGGGGGTCAAACAGACCGTTGAGCTGATGCTGTCTGCTTCCGAATTAGTCTTAGATATGAGTACTCATGGACGACGCAAATGGACAGCAACATGCACCATGGGATTGTCATAAGCGAAGTTAGTTTATTCAGCAGAGGTTACAATTTATAGAAGAAATTTGTTTACGTAGTTATTTGATTACTGTGCATGCCCAAGGCCGCTGAACATCTGCAAATTTTAATGAACAATATATCTTTCAAAGACATTTCTTACAGGAACAATACATCAATGCCCGGTGACAACTGTATCAAAGCATAATGTCCTTGGACAGGCTTCTTAGAAAGGAGTGAGTTTCTCAAGGAGAAAAAGACATGGGAGAGAACTGATAAGGCATATGGGAACAGATTCAGGGTCATATAGCGGGAACAGGACAGATAAGGAGTAAGTTTGGAAAAAGAAATTAAATGTATTTTCTTATTTATTCTAAGAGAAAGGGGAAATCTAGAATTAACCCCTCACATTCCCCCATTTTGGACATGGAGTCAAGACAAGTATGACTCCTAGTCCATAAACACGTGATTCATATCGGCGCAGAGAAAGCTTTTCAGTACATTTAGAAATACATGAAATTATAACCTTAATTGCTATATAAATGCATGATAAAATCATCACAACTTGTAATATACTTTGTAGAATCCCCATGAACCAACCTCCTAAACCAGAAAACCAATTGGCAGGGTTCAAAGAACTAAATGTGTTACCCCACCAGCTATCTCTGGTTTCTGAGTTTCCATTTGTCCATGCAAACAGTTCTTTTGACGGAACAGGAACAGCCAAGAAAGGAAAACTAGTGGAACCAGGTGTGTGTACAAGTCCAACAGTCTTTCACCTGTGAGGTGTTCAGTCCATCTACCAGTATTTGGTGGTGTCTAGCAAGGTGGTTCTGGGCCATCTACCTTGGCCATCTTGAGGACCACAGTCACCAACGTGGTTTGCACTTGCCAGTCACAGGGCAAGACTCCAGGATTCTGTGCGCAGCCTCCTCCACCACAGGCTGGGGTGAGGCTCGAGGAGCCACCAAGGCACGGAAACCCTTCAGCTCTGAGGCAAATTGTCCCTCTGGAACGGGAGGAAACGCAACTGCTAAGTGCAGATAATGGGCTAGCGGCTCTTCTGCTACAAGGGGACAAGCACAGTGTTGAGGGAAGTGTACCGAAACAATCTTACCATTACACGCAGGTTGCTCCACGAACACAGCATGACTCTTTACAGCCGGCTGTGTTCACGCTCTCTCCCATTGATCTCTATGGCAGAGTGCGCGCTCACAGTCGGCTGAAAAGAATCATGCTATGCGCACGCAATTTCTTCAAGGGAAGACAGAACTAAAACGGGGAGACCCGATGGATATCAGTCACAGCTCCCCAGCCTCCCTGCCTCATCCATGATTTTTCATGCTTTTTTTTTGTACTGTTAAAAAGTTGAGCAGTGGTCGAAGAACCAAATCACAGCCACTACTACCTGGAGGTGGGATTTATGAATCCTGTAAAGAGGAAGTGATGTTGTATGAGTGGCGGAGGACTGCGGAAACTGCGTCAAACCTCTAGAGATCAGCGGAAGGGACCTAGACTGAGCCTGCAAGGTAATGTATTTATTTTAATGTAGTGTAACTGTGCTTATTTTCAGACTGGGTTTATATTTCAAGTCTTCGCAAAAATTAGGCTAAGGATTATTTTTATAGTAGGTCTTATTTTTGGGGAAACCGGGTATAAGGAATCAAAACCCTTTGAGGAGCATGCTAACAGTTGTATAAGTGCTGAAACAACATGAAGTTAGCTTAATTTTCAAAACTCTCAGACAAATCCATTAAAGCGGACCTGTCAGATGACTTACACTGGCCTCTGTGAGAGTGCAATATAATAGATTCTAAGCTCTGTAACATATTACTTTATACTGTATGATTTCAAGCAGGATTTCTGAGTAAAAAGCAGAATAAGGGTGGCTTCGCAAATGGTGTAAATGTTGCAGAATTTTCACAGCAGATTTTTTTGCAGAAATTCTGCAGCATTTACAGTACAAGCCATGTGGACACGATTTCAAAAAACTACTCCATATGGAGTAGGAACTGTCCGCATAAAATCCGATTTACACATGCATTAGCAGGTCCTATTTCTCATCCGTGACGTGAAGCGCCAATCTGCATAGGCCCATAGGCTAGAATGGGGCCGTGTGCAGCCCATTAGATAACGCAGTTACACTCAGCCCCAAATATGCTAGTGCTCACAAGGCCTAACTCGGAAATCCAGCTCCAAGTAATGTAAACTTACACATCCCATAGGGGACCGCATACAGCTAGGGCAGCATAAGTCACCTGACAGGTGCACTTTTATTTATCCTGTCTATAATGGCACAGAATACAAGTACTTTGCCCAAACTACCTGTAGATAAGCTCTATAACACCACAGAACAATAGTCACCAACTTTTCTAGTCAGTTTCTTGGCTTTTAATGGCATCTGGGATCTGTAAGTGGTGCAAAGCACTCATGTACATATATTTTACTGCAGGCCTAAGAAGATCTAGGTAGACAAAATAAAGTGTCTCACTGCTGTCACTGAGAAGACCAACTCCTTAATATCACTGCTGTCACCAAGAAAGTGATATTGAGGGTCTACTCTGAGAATATTCACTCTCACGGCTGTCACTAAGAAGGCTGGCTTGACGCGTTTCACCAGCAGATCATTGCTGGATCATCAGGAGATTGACAAGCTTGACTAAAACATACATCTATCCCTAAATCCTAGACTGCTCTAAAGAATAAGGAGCTTTCTGATAATAGGCTAACATCTGATATGAAGAGGAGGTAGAGCTCACAGATACAAATATAATAAACTCTCCTTCAGGAGAATCAACTCTATTTCTTCAAAATTGGCAGACAATCGTCTTACAGAGAGGTAGGGTGGGTGTTTCTCTAGCAATATGTCTCAGTGGTTAGCTCTGTTAGCTTTTGGTACTAGGTTCCTAGGTTCAAATGACAACATCTGCATATACTCTGAATATCTCCATCCAGCTGCTGCCCTTGGTCAGATTTGAACCTACAATTCCAGCACTGCAAAGCAGCAGTGTTAACAGATAAGCCACCAAACTAGTTTGTTTTGCTCCATAGAAGGGAAAAGAACAACAAGAATGTAAAAAAACTCAAAGAGAACATAAAATCTCCATCCGGATGTTGGCCTTGAACAGATTTGAACATAGAATAGCAGCACTGCAAAGCAATAGTGCTAACAGCCGAGCCACCATACCTGGCCTTTCTGCTATCCTCTGGAGCCAAACAAAGAAGTGTAGTAGCTCAGTTATTGGTACTGCTGCTTTACAATGGTGGGGGTTCTATGTTCAAATCTGTCAAAGGGCAACATCTGGATGGGTTTTTGATGATACATAGTAAGCTAGGATGAAAAAATACTTATGCCACCTAGCTCAGTCTATTACTCCCTCCTCCCAAAACTGGTCCAAAGGAAGGCAAAAACTCAAATGAGGCAGAAGTCAATGTTCCAAATGTTCGCTTTGTATTTATTCTTGTTGTTCTTCCCCCTCCTCTAGAACAGAATAGATGAGTGTGATGGCTCAGTTGTTAGCACTACTAGAGTAGGAGGTTCAAATCTGACTATGGGCAACATCTGGACGGAGTTTTTCAAAGTAGACACAGATGTTATCCTTGATGGAATTCGAACCATGGACCCCAGCATTAAAAAGCAACAGTTCTATCAGCTGATCCACATTCATAGAAGAAGGAAAACGACACAGTCGTACTTAGTGAAGCCATGTTTCAATGCAAAATGACAGTTTTGATTTAGAATATCTTTTTAAAAATCAGGCCAGGCAGTCCCAAATCAAATAATTCACTAATCGCTCAACACTAGCAGTGTTGTATAAATGATCACAAATATTTATTGTGTAGCCAGAATATGAATCTGCATGTTATCATCATGTATAGCCATTTACAGGTTAAAGCAGAACTCTCACCTAAGGATTACATATTTGAATAAATTATGTGATCAGAGACATACAATATTTTAATGACATCTAGATAACTGTAGTCCATATCACATGCCCTTCAGTAGTAAATATACTTGAGAAGGGGCTTCTATATAAATATGTATGACTATATGCAAATTGAATAGAATCATTTCCTTCTCTGAGATATCCGGCATCATAAAAGACAGGACTGTTCTATCTAATTCTCATCCTGTAGATCAGAACTGAACAACAATGAGGACTTTCCTGTTCATATCATTATTAGCGCAGATTTCAGGTGAGAATGTCTGAGACGTCTAAAGATGAGCAGAGATCATTATATTAACTAGCTGTAAAGTTATAAAGAGGGTTCTGCTTTCTATATTTTGCAGGTGTCCAGTCTCAGCGACTTGTCCAGCTATCAGACCCAGTGGTGATAAAGCCCGGGGCATCCTACAAAATCTCATGTCAAGGGTTTGACTTCACCTTCAGTAGTCACAGTATCAACTGGGTTAGAGAGACTTCTGATAGAAGATTACAGTGGCTGGGGTATATTAGCAGTGGTGGGGGTAGCACATACTATCATGATTCAGTAAAAGGCCGATTCACATTCTCCAGAGATAACAGTAATAACATGGCATATCTACAAATGACCGACGTGAAGTCTGAGGACACGGCCAGCTATTACTGTGCAAGACACACACTGATACAAGACAATGTCTGAGTGTGACATAAACTGGTAGGAAGATTCCTCATTTCCTCACTAGGGGGCAGCACGCGTCCTAAAACATTACGGGGAACTGAATAACAGTGAAATACAAACAAAAAGCTACAGTATTGTGCAGCGAGATAATAACTCTGAATGTGCTGCGCTTGGAAACTAGTTTGTGTTCAGGTACATTTACAGGGGTGATTTTTACAGGCGATTTCTGTGCATTGAGAGATGACAGAAATCATGTGAAAATAACCTACTTTTTTTTTTTTTTTGCAGCAATGATGCGATAATGTAAAATTGCAGCATGTCCTATTTTTCGGCAATTCTGTTCAATTAATCTCTAGAGAGTGAAATAAAAAAAATTACATCGCACTCGCATCTAAGTGCAGGGCCTATGCAAGTGTGAGTCCTTTTTTTAATATTGGAACATGTGAGTTTCACACATATGAAGATCACAAGTGCAGCGATGGGATGTGTTTTTCTCCCTAAACCTACTGCACTCTCATGGGGAATAACAGGTATACAAGTGTGATATCAGTTTGAGTTTCTCGGACTGATATTGCAGTCACCCGTGTAAAAGCACCTTTAAAATAAACCTGTCATAAGCTTTGAGCCACATACATTCCATAATGGAGTTCAAACAGGAGGGGATGAGGAGCTCCGGGAACTGTTTGATACTCTAGAAAGCAACAGACCGCATAGGGAAAGGGGCTAGGGACTGGGGGGCGAGAGGGTTTAGCAAGGGTTAATAGAAGAAGCGACAAGGGGAGGGGTTTGGGAGGAGAGGAAGTGTAGAGAGGAAGGGGAGGAGTCGGCAGTCCACGAGGAGAAGAGTCAGAGAGAAGACGCGTGGATCCCTGCTACCTCGGATTACAAATATAACGATCCAGGATTTAAATTTGTGGAGCGAAGGATTATTGACCCTGCAGCTCCAGAAGATCAGGCAGCCTGTGGAAGAAGCCGCGGTAAACAAAGACGAAGTCCCAAGACAGTGAACGCTGCAAGCAAAGACCGAAGACCCAAGACGGAGGACGGTGCAAGCAAGGAAAGAAGACCCAAGATAGAGGTTGCTGCGAGTGAGGACCGTAGACTCAGGACAGAAGAGGCAAGAAAGCGGCATGGAGCAGCTAATGCAGCAGATAAAGGACGCCGTGGCCAGCCAAGGACCGCAATGGCTACTGCAGATGGCCGCCGAAGTGAGTGCCGCTTCATCGGGAGAAGCCCCCCCGGAAAGGAATCTCCCAGAGCCGGTTCCCGCCCCGGAGCCCCGCGGGAGACCCATTAGAAGACGCCTCCCCCCTGCCAGGCTGAGCCCAAGTCCAGCCGCGAAGAAGGGGGGAAGAGGAGGGAGCCCTGCAAGCAGAAAACCTGGTGGGAGCGTTTTGGCGCGGTCGCAGCGCAAAGGACAGAGGAGCAGTCGGGGCGCACGTGGGAGCGGCGCCGTAGTACCGGGGGTGAGCGAATCGGGACTTACCGGGATGTCGGCGATCGGTGGTGGTAAGTCCAGCGCGGGAGGGGGGTCCCCTGCGGCTGTCCGACAGGCGGCTGGGGGGCAGCCGTTGCAGACTTTGAGTGGAGTTGATGGAGGGCGGAGGGATCCGCGGCCGGGAAGTAGTCCCGGTGGAGAGGCACTATTTTACCGCAGGAGCAGCGGGGGCTATGGGAGCGAGTCCCTTTACAGCCCGGAGCCGGAGGAGTCGTGGATCAGCAGGCAAGGGGGCCGAACGGCCTCCGGAGGAGCCGTTGTAAGCGCGCGCCCGGGGGTTAGGAGCGGGGGGGTGGAAAGGGGGAGGGGGGGGAGAGAGAGTAGTGCGGGTAGTAGCAGCAGCAGCAGCGTGGAGCAGGCCGTTCGCGGGCTTTCTCACCTAACGCAGCGGGACGTAGCGTCCCAGGCAGAGGCGGCTGTTAGCAGGCGGCATAGGGCATATGCAGCAGGTAGACATAGAGCGCCTTATGGGGGGGGACATGTGAGAAAAAATGCCTATCATCAGAATATATCTCACATGAATGTTAGGGAGGAGGTCGCTGAGCTGGGTATGCAGGTTAGGGGGGAGCGAGTGTTGTCAGGGCAGGGTGTAACGGGCGGGGGAAGGGGGGGCAGGTATGCACAATCTAGCTCTTCGGCGCCATCTTCAGGCGACGAATGCGCAAGCTGCGGGAGAACCCCTCGTGCGGGGCAACACAAGCGTGCAGAAGCGGGTCGGGACACCAGCGGGCGTAGCAGCCAAGTGGTAGAGGCTTGGGCTCCGCGGTCCACTTTTCATGTGTTCCCGGCTTCTTCCGCAGATAGCAGGCGAGCCGGCCGTAGCGGCAGGCAATGCGAAGCGATTGCAGCCTGCGGGGCTTCAGACGTACGGAGCCCTAAAAACCGTGGTGTCGCTCACGACAGAGTTCAGGTACGACACACGGCCCAAAGCCCAGTGGTTCACAGAATGAGACCACCCGCCCCGTTTATCCCTTGGCAAGACCGGAGGACAACAGAGCGGGTGAGTCAACATGTACAAAAGTCTGGGGCACTGCATCGCCCGGTGATAACGATTTTATGGTAGCGCTAAAGGCGCTGGTTAAGCAATTTGATAAAAAAGGACTACCAGTGTCCTATGTGCATCCAGGGAGTCAAGGCTCGCCTGAGGTTGGTCTGTTGGCTCACGCACCCGGGGCTTCGTCTGTAGAGGCGAGCGGGACAAGCGAAGAGCTTGGTAAAGATGGTTTGAGGTTCGCGGATTCGCTATTTTGTGGCGTGGCTCCGCTGGGCGTTGGCCTCGCGGAAGAGGTTTTGGAGAAAATAAGGAATGGTGTTTACGTGGATATCTGGTCATTGTTGTCTGTGGAACATGTCGCTGTGGATAAAGAGCGTTTTTCGGAGCGTGGCGTCGACAAAAAACCGAGAATCGCTAAAACATTCAGTAATTGGTTGCAAGCGATTCTGACCTTAGCACATGTTGTTTGTCAGCAGTATCCACAAAAAGGTCCAGAACTGCTGGTGTACATCAATACGATACACAGCGCCTACAAGCTGCACGGAGGTGCGGCTTGGTGGCGTTATGACGAAGATTTTCGTCGACGCATTTCCGGGGTGAAGAATGTCAGTTGGGCCACTAAGGCGACTGACGCCTGGATTCAGTTAATCCTGGCACAAAAACCTCCCAAATCGTTTTTTCCAGGAACCACCACAGGAGCCAGCTCGGGTCAGCAGGCACCTGTGGTGCACAAGCCATCGGGTTCCTGCTGGGCTTTCAACGAAGGCCATTGTCGGTTCCTCGCGTCATGTAAATTTCGGCACGAGTGTTCCTTCTGCGGAGGAGCACACGCAGCGGTGCGTTGCTTCAGACGCCAGAAGACATCGTCGGTTGCAGGCGTGCCCGCGACTGGGAACAACCCCAGTGAGCGTACGGTACCTGGATTGGTGGTTCGCCAGGTATCACAGGAAGCAGGAGGCAAGCCTACTTAAAGCGGGTTTTACCTCTGGCTTCCTTATTCCCCACACCTCGGGTTCGGCTCTTACACTTAGTCCCAATTTAAAATCGGCTCGCGACAATAAGAGTTTGGTGATGGATAAGCTGCTTAAAGAAGTAGAACTGGGTCGCATGGCGGGTCCTTTCAGGGAGCCGCCGTTCGAGAATTTGCGGGTTTCTCCATTGGGGTTGGTCCCGAAAAGGGAACCTGGCAAGTTCCGGCTTATCCATCACCTGTCTTTCCCAACAGGTGACTCGGTCAACGATGGGATCTCAAAAGAGCAGACTGCGGTGTCATACACGTCTTTCGACAGAGCGATAGACTTGGTACGGCAGGCGGGTCCCGGAGCATTGCTGGCAAAGGCGGATATTGAATCGGCCTTCCGGCTGCTTCCGGTGCACCCGGATTGTTTTCATCTTTTAGGTTGCCGGGTTGACGGGTTGTTTTTTGTGGACCTGTGCCTGCCCATGGGTTGCTCCATCTCGTGCTACTATTTCGAGGTCTTCAGTTCCTTTTTGGAATGGATGTTGAGATTCGAGACGGGCATCTCATCGGCACTGCACTATTTAGATGATTTCCTGTTCGTTGGTCCGGCAGGGTCGGAGATATGCGGTTGTCTACTCGCGTCATTTCAGGCTCTGATGGAAAAGGCGGGGGTTCCGCTGTCGCGGGAAAAGACGGTCGGTCCTTCGTCGTGCCTCACCTTTTTGGGTATAGAGATTGACTCTTGCGAGATGGTTTTTCGGTTGCCAGAGGATAAAGTTCTTAGATTGCGGCAAGTGGTGGAGACGGTTGGCGGTTCGCGTAAAGCTACACTGCATCAGTTTCAGGTTTTGACGGGCTTGCTGAATTTTGCTTGTAGGGTCATTCCTATGGGCCGCCCGTTTGCCAGGCGCCTGTCGCTGGCAACGGCGGGGGTTAAAGAAAAGCATCATTTCATAAGAGTGACAAAAGGTATTCGGGCGGACCTGCACGTGTGGCGGATTTTTCTCCAGGCTTTCAATGGTCAGGTGATCTGCCAATCGGCGGAACTGGCAAACGAGAGCCTGTCCCTTTTCTCGGACGCGTCGGGCACATGCGGGTTCGGAATCATATTGGAGAACAGTTGGTGTAACGCTCCTTGGCCGGAGGAGTGGGTGTCCAGACGATGGGTGAAGAACATTGCGTTACTGGAAATTTTCCCCCTGTTGGTGGCCATGGAAATTTGGGGAGCGAGTTTGAAGGATAAAAGCATATGTTTTTGGTCGGATAATCAGACGGTGGTGAGAGCTGTGAACAAGCAGTCTTCTTCGTCTGTATTGGTTTTGGCGGTCCTTCGTCAATTGGTGTTGAGATGTTTGCTGTGTAACGTAAAATTAAAGGCAAGACACGTGCCAGGTACATTTAATAGAACTGCTGACGCTCTTTCTCGTTTCCAGATGGAGAGCTTCAGGGAGCTGCACCCGACAGCGGACGTCGAGGGGGTACGTTGCCCGGCTTTCTTGTGGGGGATAGTAGAAGAGAGCTCCTAATGCTGATTTGCAGCTCAGTTGCGGAATCAACATGGAGACGGTATAGTAATATTTGGACAGCATGGATAGCGGCAGCGGGGGGTGTATTTCCCGACGAAGAGCAGGCAAGATCGGTGACGCTAGATACTCTAACGGGCCTGCGAAAACGGGGCGCGTCGGCGGACGCGGCACGGAAGCAGCTGACGGCAATCGCATTTTTGCTTAAACTTCATGGCGCTCGCGATGTGACAAAAGATTTCGTTTTTGGACAGATAGTTAAAGGTTGGAAGAAAGAGAAGTTGTCTAGAGACGGCAGACGACCTATAACTTTTGAATTATTGGGAGCAATGTTGGAAGGGTTGGGTTTGGTCTGCAGTAGCGAGCAGGAGGTGAAGTTGTTCCGGGCAGCTTTTTCGTTGGCCTTTTTTGCGGCGCTGCGGCTGGGGGAGCTAGTATCCCCTAGCAGGACCAGACAGGGCGGCCTGCTGTTTGCGGACGCCCTCGTCGGCGAACAGGATGTGAAGCTATGCATCAGGAAGTCCAAGACGGACGTCTATGGCGCAGGCGAATGGCTGCGTATAGCAGCTATAGGGTCAGCATGCTGCCCGGTTGCTCTGCTGAGAGACTTCATGAAAACGCACAGAGGAGCGGGTCCTCTGTTAGCGCACGCGTCAGGCTCCCCGCTGACGAAGTTTCAGTTCAGGGCAGTCATGCGCACATGCCTGTCTAAGCTAGGTTTCGAGCCAAGTGAGTTTGGAACGCACTCGTTTCGTATTGGCGCAGCGACGTCAGCTTTTGCGTGACTAAAGGGAGAAGAGGTGAAGAGGGTGGGTCGGTGGAGGTCGGAGGCCTACAGGTCTTATGTCCGACCGGATCTAAGAGTTTTGTAAGAACTTAGGAGTAATAAGTTAGTTTGGTTGGTGCTTTCTTTTGTTTTTCCTTTACAGTGGCAGGCTGGACGGTTTGGTTGGTTGGCCATTCATATATATATTGGGCCGAGAGGAGAGCGAGGGCACGGCCCATGGGTGCGAACCTGGGACTACAAGAAACGCAAGTGCGATGGCATGGTATTAGGGGTTTGCACTGGGCCAGGCTGCTACGTGAAGTCCTGTATATCAGCAGATGGTCTCCGGAAAGGGTGATTCTGGTAATTCATGCCGGAGGCAATGATTTAGGGAGGATGAAAGTAGCGGAGCTAACGGCACTAATAAAAGAAGATATGGTTCGTTTTAAAGAGTTTTTTAAGGATGTTATACTGGTGTGGTCAGACATCGTGGCGAGGAGATTCTGGAGGGAAGCAAGAGACGCGGAGGCCATCGAGAAGGTGAGAAGAAGTATTAATTTCAAGATGTCGAAATTCGTTAGATCTCTAGGCGGAGTGGCAGTAAGACATTGGGAGCTGGAGAGGAGGGAGCCGGGGATGTTGAGGTGCGACGGGGTGCACCTCAGCGACATCGGGATGGACACTTTCCTGTCAGGATTGCAGGACGGGGTGGAGGCGGCTTTGTCGCTGGCATGTGGGGGGCGGAATGCAGCGTAAAAGTCACGCTGCATCCTTCGTGGCGTTAGTTGGACTTTCCATGCCAGCTGAAAAGGAAGGTGTTTACAGGCCGTTCAGGGGCCTTCTCACGCCTGGTGCTGTTTATTGGACTTTGACTTGTTTACGAGACTTTTAGGCATGGGAAGAGATAGGAGAGAAAATTAATAACGTTCGGTTAATATAAAAGTTAATAAAGCTGTGGCCTTCCCACAAAAGTTTATGCCAGCAAGGTATATTGTGTCTTTATTATTATGTTGCGCCGTTATTATTTAGTATCTTAGTATTACGTTGGAGCAAGTTAAAAGGTAAGGGG
Source organism: Eleutherodactylus coqui (assembly GCF_035609145.1). Classification (NCBI taxonomy): domain Eukaryota; kingdom Metazoa; phylum Chordata; class Amphibia; order Anura; family Eleutherodactylidae; genus Eleutherodactylus; species Eleutherodactylus coqui. The sequence continues at coordinate 17,898 of NW_027102373.1, forward strand.
TAGTCCCCCCAGTCTAGAAAGCAACAGACCGCATAGGGAAAGGGGCTAGGGACTGGGGGGCGAGAGGGTTTAGCAAGGGTTAATAGAAGAAGCGACAAGGGGAGGGGTTTGGGAGGAGAGGAAGTGTAGAGAGGAAAGGGAGGAGTCGGCAGTCCACGAGGAGAAGAGTCAGAGAGAAGACGCCCGCCCGCCCTCTGGTCAGAGGGGGAGGATGTGTCGCAATACTTGCGCTGAAGGACTTTTCACTGCGTTTTAAGTCGTCACAGCTGTTGGCGTTAGTTGGACTTTCCATGCCAGCTGAAAAGGAAGGCGTTTACAGGCCGTTCAGGGGCCTTCTCACGCCTGGTGCTGTTTATTGGACTTTGACTTGTTTACGAGACTTTTAGGCATGGGAAGAGATAGGAGAGAAAATTAATAACGTTCGGTTAATATAAAAGTTAATAAAGCTGTGGCCTTCCCACAAAAGTTTATGCCAGCAAGGTATATTGTGTCTTTATTATTATGTTGCGCCGTTATTATTTAGTATCTTAGTATTACGTTGGAGCAAGTTAAAAGGTAAGGGGTAGTCCCCCCAGTCTAGAAAGCAACAGACCGCATAGGGAAAGGGGCTAGGGACTGGGGGGCGAGAGGGTTTAGCAAGGGTTAATAGAAGAAGCGACAAGGGGAGGGGTTTGGGAGGAGAGGAAGTGTAGAGAGGAAGGGGAGGAGTCGGCAGTCCACGAGGAGAAGAGTCAGAGAGAAGACGCCCGCCCGCCCTCTGGTCAGAGGGGGAGGATGTGTCGCAATACTTGCGCTGAAGGACTTTTCACTGCGTTTTAAGTCGTCACAGCTGTTGGCGTTAGTTGGACTTTCCATGCCAGCTGAAAAGGAAGGCGTTTACAGGCCGTTCAGGGGCCTTCTCACGCCTGGTGCTGTTTATTGGACTTTGACTTGTTTACGAGACTTTTAGGCATGGGAAGAGACAGGAGAGAAAATTAATAACGTTCGGTTAATATAAAAGTTAATAAAGCTGTGGCCTTCCCACAAAAGTTTATGCCAGCAAGGTATATTGTGTCTTTATTATTATGTTGCGCCGTTATTATTTAGTATCTTAGTATTATGTTGGAGCAAGTTAAAAGGTAAGGGGTAGTCCCCCCAGTCACTACATCCTCTGTTCCAGCCCTGTGTAAGAACATGGTTTTACTAATAAAAAAGGGAAGAGCGGGTTTTTTGTCCTCTATGTTTATTCTTGCTGTTTGTTGGCTCTAAAGCAGGAGAGTCAACTTGGTCGCTCGGTTGTTATCGCTGCTGCTATGCAGTGCTGGAGTTGTAGGTTCAAACCTGTCCAAGGTAAACATCTGGATGGAGTTGGATGGAGGGACTCATAACCCTTTTTTTCAATTTTTCAATAATTGCTCAACACATTTATTTATCACTTAAAGATAACCGGTCACATCTCCTGACATGTCTATGTTGTAAATAGCAAATCAATGTCAGACCCTTTATACCCTTAAAACCATACACATACAGCTGTTTCTGGGTTTTGCCCCTATCAGTTTGCAGTAGGTTTCTGGCTTGGCCAGTGAGAGGCATGTGATGTGGATCAGGAAGAGTATCATCTCTCCAAAAGGAGTGCCCCAAAGTGCGTGAGAAGGCTTATAAGGCCATGCAAGCCCCTCTGGGAAATATATGCAAATTCTTATTCATAATAAGGGCTCCTTCACACTGGTGATCACGATATTGCCATTAAAAAAATTGCAGCAAAATCGTGACTTTCTTTCAGTAATTTTTGAGTGTTAGCACTGTGTTTTCTCACAAAAGATTGCTACCACTTGCGATTTTCTCATCGTTTTTTTGCCTCGATTTTTTAGCATGAAAGTCAATACGAATACGAATTTCTAATGTTAAAAACACATTGCACGAAAATCGCAAGTTTGTGCTTTGTGATATGATAAAAAGGATGCTGCATAAGGGAGA
>NW_027102375.1:0-56891 GCF_035609145.1 Eleutherodactylus coqui
CTGGCCCTTTAAGAGGTGGACCCGGGAAGCTTACGGACCTTTAAAATTGGCAATACTTTAAGGTGACTGGCCTATGAAGAGGATGACCATGGAAGTGGACAGTCCTTAAAGATGCATTATTGTGTGTGGGTGGCCTTCTAAGAGACAACCCTGGGAATGGACAGACCTTTGGAAATGTCAATGTGGCTTATGAAGTGGAAAGCCACTTGAACATGTGACACGTTTTGCGGACTGGCCCTTTAAGAGGCAGACCCTAGAAGTGGACAAACCCTTGAAGAGGTGGCAAATTTAGGGAATTATGTCCTTTAAGAGGTTGACCAGGGTTGTGTACAAACCCTCGAAACAACAGCATTTTAAGTGTACTGGCCCTTTAAGAGGTGGACCCGGGAAGCTTAGGGACCTTTAAAATTGGCAATACTTTAAGGTGACTGGCCTATGAAGAGGATGACCATGGAAGTGGACAGTCCTTAAAGATGCATTATTGTGTGTGGGTGGCCTTCTAAGAGACAACCCTGGGAATGGACAGACCTTTGGAAATGTCAATGTGGCTTATGAAGTGGAAAGCCACTTGAACATGTGACATGTTTTGCGGACTGGCCCTTTAAGAGGCAGACCCTAGAAGTGGACAAACCCTTGAAGAGGTGGCAAATTTAGGGAATTATGTCCTTTAAGAGGTTGACCAGGGTTGTGTACAAACCCTCGAAACAACAGCATTTTAAGTGTACTGGCCCTTTAAGAGGTGGACCTGGGAAGCTTACGGACCTTTAAAATTGGCAATACTTTAAGGTGACTGGCCTATGAAGAGGATGACCATGGAAGTGGACAGTCCTTAAAGATGCATTATTGTGTGTGGGTGGCCTTCTAAGAGACAACCCTGGGAATGGACAGACCTTTGGAAATGTCAATGTGGCTTATGAAGTGGAAAGCCACTTGAACATGTGACATGTTTTGCGGACTGGCCCTTTAAGAGGCAGACCCTAGAAGTGGACAAACCCTTGAAGAGGTGGCAAATTTAGGGAATTATGTCCTTTAAGAGGTTGACCAGGGTTGTGTACAAACCCTCGAAACAACAGCATTTTAAGTGTACTGGCCCTTTAAGAGGTGGACCTGGGAAGCTTACGGACCTTTAAAATTGGCAATACTTTAAGGTGACTGGCCTATGAAGAGGATGACCATGGAAGTGGACAGTCCTTAAAGATGCATTATTGTGTGTGGGTGGCCTTCTAAGAGACAACCCTGGGAATGGACAGACCTTTGGAAATGTCAATGTGGCTTATGAAGTGGAAAGCCACTTGAACATGTGACATGTTTTGCGGACTGGCCCTTTAAGAGGCAGACCCTAGAAGTGGACAAACCCTTGAAGAGGTGACAAATTTAGGGAATTATGTCCTTTAAGAGGTTGACCAGGGTTGTGTACAAACCCTCGAAACAACAGCATTTTAAGTGTACTGGCCCTTTAAGAGGTGGACCTGGGAAGCTTACGGACCTTTAAAATTGGCAATACTTTAAGGTGACTGGCCTATGAAGAGGATGACCATGGAAGTGGACAGTCCTTAAAGATGCATTATTGTGTGTGGGTGGCCTTCTAAGAGACAACCCTGGGAATGGACAGACCTTTGGAAATGTCAATGTGGCTTATGAAGTGGAAAGCCACTTGAACATGTGACATGTTTTGCGGACTGGCCCTTTAAGAGGCAGACCCTAGAAGTGGACAAACCCTTGAAGAGGTGGCAAATTTAGGGAATTATGTCCTTTAAGAGGTTGACCAGGGTTGTGTACAAACCCTCGAAACAACAGCATTTTAAGTGTACTGGCCCTTTAAGAGGTGGACCTGGGAAGCTTACGGACCTTTAAAATTGGCAATACTTTAAGGTGACTGGCCTATGAAGAGGATGACCATGGAAGTGGACAGTCCTTAAAGATGCATTATTGTGTGTGGGTGGCCTTCTAAGAGACAACCCTGGGAATGGACAGACCTTTGGAAATGTCAATGTGGCTTATGAAGTGGAAAGCCACTTGAACATGTGACATGTTTTGCGGACTGACCCTTTAAGAGGCAGACCCTAGAAGTGGACAAACCCTTGAAGAGGTGACAAATTTAGGGAATTATGTCCTTTAAGAGGTTGACCAGGGTTGTGTACAAACCCTCGAAACAACAGCATTTTAAGTGTACTGGCCCTTTAAGAGGTGGACCCGGGAAGCTTACGGACCTTTAAAATTGGCAATACTTTAAGGTGACTGGCCTATGAAGAGGATGACCATGGAAGTGGACAGTCCTTAAAGATGCATTATTGTGTGTGGGTGGCCTTCTAAGAGACAACCCTGGGAATGGACAGACCTTTGGAAATGTCAATGTGGCTTATGAAGTGGAAAGCCACTTGAACATGTGACACGTTTTGCGGACTGGCCCTTTAAGAGGCAGACCCTAGAAGTGGACAAACCCTTGAAGAGGTGGCAAATTTAGGGAATTATGTCCTTTAAGAGGTTGACCAGGGTTGTGTACAAACCCTCGAAACAACAGCATTTTAAGTGTACTGGCCCTTTAAGAGGTGGACCCGGGAAGCTTACGGACCTTTAAAATTGGCAATACTTTAAGGTGACTGGCCTATGAAGAGGATGACCATGGAAGTGGACAGTCCTTAAAGATGCATTATTGTGTGTGGGTGGCCTTCTAAGAGACAACCCTGGGAATGGACAGACCTTTGGAAATGTCAATGTGGCTTATGAAGTGGAAAGCCACTTGAACATGTGACATGTTTTGCGGACTGGCCCTTTAAGAGGCAGACCCTAGAAGTGGACAAACCCTTGAAGAGGTGGCAAATTTAGGGAATTATGTCCTTTAAGAGGTTGACCAGGGTTGTGTACAAACCCTCGAAACAACAGCATTTTAAGTGTACTGGCCCTTTAAGAGGTGGACCTGGGAAGCTTACGGACCTTTAAAATTGGCAATACTTTAAGGTGACTGGCCTATGAAGAGGATGACCATGGAAGTGGACAGTCCTTAAAGATGCATTATTGTGTGTGGGTGGCCTTCTAAGAGACAACCCTGGGAATGGACAGACCTTTGGAAATGTCAATGTGGCTTATGAAGTGGAAAGCCACTTGAACATGTGACATGTTTTGCGGACTGGCCCTTTAAGAGGCAGACCCTAGAAGTGGACAAACCCTTGAAGAGGTGACAAATTTAGGGAATTATGTCCTTTAAGAGGTTGACCAGGGTTGTGTACAAACCCTCGAAACAACAGCATTTTAAGTGTACTGGCCCTTTAAGAGGTGGACCCGGGAAGCTTACGGACCTTTAAAATTGGCAATACTTTAAGGTGACTGGCCTATGAAGAGGATGACCATGGAAGTGGACAGTCCTTAAAGATGCATTATTGTGTGTGGGTGGCCTTCTAAGAGACAACCCTGGGAATGGACAGACCTTTGGAAATGTCAATGTGGCTTATGAAGTGGAAAGCCACTTGAACATGTGACATGTTTTGCGGACTGGCCCTTTAAGAGGCAGACCCTAGATGTGGACAAACCCTTGAAGAGGTGACAAATTTAGGGAATTATGTCCTTTAAGAGGTTGACCAGGGTTGTGTACAAACCCTCGAAACAACAGCATTTTAAGTGTACTGGCCCTTTAAGAGGTGGCCCTAGGAAGCTTACGGACCTTTAAAATTGGCAATACTTTAAGGTGACTGGCCTATGAAGAGGATGACCATGGAAGTGGACAGTCCTTAAAGATGCATTATTGTGTGTGGGTGGCCTTCTAAGAGACAACCCTGGGAATGGACAGACCTTTGGAAATGTCAATGTGGCTTATGAAGTGGAAAGCCACTTGAACATGTGACATGTTTTGCGGACTGGCCCTTTAAGAGGCAGACCCTAGAAGTGGACAAACCCTTGAAGAGGTGACAAATTTAGGGAATTATGTCCTTTAAGAGGTTGACCAGGGTTGTGTACAAACCCTCGAAACAACAGCATTTTAAGTGTACTGGCCCTTTAAGAGGTGGACCTGGGAAGCTTACGGACCTTTAAAATTGGCAATACTTTAAGGTGACTGGCCTATGAAGAGGATGACCATGGAAGTGGACAGTCCTTAAAGATGCATTATTGTGTGTGGGTGGCCTTCTAAGAGACAACCCTGGGAATGGACAGACCTTTGGAAATGTCAATGTGGCTTATGAAGTGGAAAGCCACTTGAACATGTGACATGTTTTGCGGACTGGCCCTTTAAGAGGCAGACCCTAGAAGTGGACAAACCCTTGAAGAGGTGACAAATTTAGGGAATTATGTCCTTTAAGAGGTTGACCAGGGGTTGTGTACAAACCCTCGAAACAACAGCATTTTAAGTGTACTGGCCCTTTAAGAGGTGGACCTGGGAAGCTTACGGACCTTTAAAATTGGCAATACTTTAAGGTGACTGGCCTATGAAGAGGATGACCATGGAAGTGGACAGTCCTTAAAGATGCATTATTGTGTGTGGGTGGCCTTCTAAGAGACAACCCTGGGAATGGACAGACCTTTGGAAATGTCAATGTGGCTTATGAAGTGGAAAGCCACTTGAACATGTGACATGTTTTGCGGACTGGCCCTTTAAGAGGCAGACCCTAGAAGTGGACAAACCCTTGAAGAGGTGATAAATTGAGGGAATTATGTCCTTTAAGAGGTTGACCAGGGTTGTGTACAAACCCTCGAAACAACAGCATTTTAAGTGTACTGGCCCTTTAAGAGGTGGACCTGGGAAGCTTACGGACCTTTAAAATTGGCAATACTTTAAGGTGACTGGCCTATGAAGAGGATGACCATGGAAGTGGACAGTCCTTAAAGATGCATTATTGTGTGTGGGTGGCCTTCTAAGAGACAACCCTGGGAATGGACAGACCTTTGGAAATGTCAATGTGGCTTATGAAGTGGAAAGCCACTTGAACATGTGACATGTTTTGCGGACTGGCCCTTTAAGAGGCAGACCCTAGAAGTGGACAAACCCTTGAAGAGGTGGCAAATTTAGGGAATTATGTCCTTTAAGAGGTTGACCAGGGTTGTGTACAAACCCTCGAAACAACAGCATTTTAAGTGTACTGGCCCTTTAAGAGGTGGACCTGGAAGCTTACGGACCTTTAAAATTGGCAATACTTTAAGGTGACTGGCCTATGAAGAGGATGACCATGGAAGTGGACAGTCCTTAAAGATGCATTATTGTGTGTGGGTGGCCTTCTAAGAGACAACCCTGGGAATGGACAGACCTTTGGAAATGTCAATGTGGCTTATGAAGTGGAAAGCCACTTGAACATGTGACATGTTTTGCGGACTGGCCCTTTAAGAGGCAGACCCTAGAAGTGGACAAACCCTTGAAGAGGTGGCAAATTTAGGGAATTATGTCCTTTAAGAGGTTGACCAGGGTTGTGTACAAACCCTCGAAACAACAGCATTTTAAGTGTACTGGCCCTTTAAGAGGTGGACCTGGGAAGCTTACGGACCTTTAAAATTGGCAATACTTTAAGGTGACTGGCCTATGAAGAGGATGACCATGGAAGTGGACAGTCCTTAAAGATGCATTATTGTGTGTGGGTGGCCTTCTAAGAGACAACCCTGGGAATGGACAGACCTTTGGAAATGTCAATGTGGCTTATGAAGTGGAAAGCCACTTGAACATGTGACATGTTTTGCGGACTGGCCCTTTAAGAGGCAGACCCTAGAAGTGGACAAACCCTTGAAGAGGTGACAAATTTAGGGAATTATGTCCTTTAAGAGGTTGACCAGGGTTGTGTACAAACCCTCGAAACAACAGCATTTTAAGTGTACTGGCCCTTTAAGAGGTGGACCTGGGAAGCTTACGGACCTTTAAAATTGGCAATACTTTAAGGTGACTGGCCTATGAAGAGGATGACCATGGAAGTGGACAGTCCTTAAAGATGCATTATTGTGTGTGGGTGGCCTTCTAAGAGACAACCCTGGGAATGGACAGACCTTTGGAAATGTCAATGTGGCTTATGAAGTGGAAAGCCACTTGAACATGTGACATGTTTTGCGGACTGGCCCTTTAAGAGGCAGACCCTAGAAGTGGACAAACCCTTGAAGAGGTGGCAAATTTAGGGAATTATGTCCTTTAAGAGGTTGACCAGGGTTGTGTACAAACCCTCGAAACAACAGCATTTTAAGTGTACTGGCCCTTTAAGAGGTGGACCTGGGAAGCTTACGGACCTTTAAAATTGGCAATACTTTAAGGTGACTGGCCTATGAAGAGGATGACCATGGAAGTGGACAGTCCTTAAAGATGCATTATTGTGTGTGGGTGGCCTTCTAAGAGACAACCCTGGGAATGGACAGACCTTTGGAAATGTCAATGTGGCTTATGAAGTGGAAAGCCACTTGAACATGTGACATGTTTTGCGGACTGGCCCTTTAAGAGGCAGACCCTAGAAGTGGACAAACCCTTGAAGAGGTGGCAAATTTAGGGAATTATGTCCTTTAAGAGGTTGACCAGGGTTGTGTACAAACCCTCGAAACAACAGCATTTTAAGTGTACTGGCCCTTTAAGAGGTGGACCTGGGAAGCTTACGGACCTTTAAAATTGGCAATACTTTAAGGTGACTGGCCTATGAAGAGGATGACCATGGAAGTGGACAGTCCTTAAAGATGCATTATTGTGTGTGGGTGGCGTTCTAAGAGACAACCCTGGGAATGGACAGACCTTTGGAAATGTCAATGTGGCTTATGAAGTGGAAAGCCACTTGAACATGTGACATGTTTTGCGGACTGGCCCTTTAAGAGGCAGACCCTAGAAGTGGACAAACCCTTGAAGAGGTGACAAATTTAGGGAATTATGTCCTTTAAGAGGTTGACCAGGGTTGTGTACAAACCCTCGAAACAACAGCATTTTAAGTGTACTGGCCCTTTAAGAGGTGGACCCGGGAAGCTTACGGACCTTTAAAATTGGCAATACTTTAAGGTGACTGGCCTATGAAGAGGATGACCATGGAAGTGGACAGTCCTTAAAGATGCATTATTGTGTGTGGGTGGCCTTCTAAGAGACAACCCTGGGAATGGACAGACCTTTGGAAATGTCAATGTGGCTTATGAAGTGGAAAGCCACTTGAACATGTGACACGTTTTGCGGACTGGCCCTTTAAGAGGCAGACCCTAGAAGTGGACAAACCCTTGAAGAGGTGGCAAATTTAGGGAATTATGTCCTTTAAGAGGTTGACCAGGGTTGTGTACAAACCCTCGAAACAACAGCATTTTAAGTGTACTGGCCCTTTAAGAGGTGGACCCGGGAAGCTTACGGACCTTTAAAATTGGCAATACTTTAAGGTGACTGGCCTATGAAGAGGATGACCATGGAAGTGGACAGTCCTTAAAGATGCATTATTGTGTGTGGGTGGCCTTCTAAGAGACAACCCTGGGAATGGACAGACCTTTGGAAATGTCAATGTGGCTTATGAAGTGGAAAGCCACTTGAACATGTGACATGTTTTGCGGACTGGCCCTTTAAGAGGCAGACCCTAGAAGTGGACAAACCCTTGAAGAGGTGGCAAATTTAGGGAATTATGTCCTTTAAGAGGTTGACCAGGGTTGTGTACAAACCCTCGAAACAACAGCATTTTAAGTGTACTGGCCCTTTAAGAGGTGGACCTGGGAAGCTTACGGACCTTTAAAATTGGCAATACTTTAAGGTGACTGGCCTATGAAGAGGATGACCATGGAAGTGGACAGTCCTTAAAGATGCATTATTGTGTGTGGGTGGCCTTCTAAGAGACAACCCTGGGAATGGACAGACCTTTGGAAATGTCAATGTGGCTTATGAAGTGGAAAGCCACTTGAACATGTGACATGTTTTGCGGACTGGCCCTTTAAGAGGCAGACCCTAGAAGTGGACAAACCCTTGAAGAGGTGACAAATTTAGGGAATTATGTCCTTTAAGAGGTTGACCAGGGTTGTGTACAAACCCTCGAAACAACAGCATTTTAAGTGTACTGGCCCTTTAAGAGGTGGACCTGGGAAGCTTACGGACCTTTAAAATTGGCAATACTTTAAGGTGACTGGCCTATGAAGAGGATGACCATGGAAGTGGACAGTCCTTAAAGATGCATTATTGTGTGTGGGTGGCCTTCTAAGAGACAACCCTGGGAATGGACAGACCTTTGGAAATGTCAATGTGGCTTATGAAGTGGAAAGCCACTTGAACATGTGACATGTTTTGCGGACTGGCCCTTTAAGAAGCAGACCCTAGAAGTGGACAAACCCTTGAAGAGGTGACAAATTTAGGGAATTATGTCCTTTAAGAGGTTGACCAGGGTTGTGTACAAACCCTCGAAACAACAGCATTTTAAGTGTACTGGCCCTTTAAGAGGTGGACCTGGGAAGCTTACGGACCTTTAAAATTGGCAATACTTTAAGGTGACTGGCCTATGAAGAGGATGACCATGGAAGTGGACAGTCCTTAAAGATGCATTATTGTGTGTGGGTGGCCTTCTAAGAGACAACCCTGGGAATGGACAGACCTTTGGAAATGTCAATGTGGCTTATGAAGTGGAAAGCCACTTGAACATGTGACATGTTTTGCGGACTGGCCCTTTAAGAGGCAGACCCTAGAAGTGGACAAACCCTTGAAGAGGTGGCAAATTTAGGGAATTATGTCCTTTAAGAGGTTGACCAGGGTTGTGTACAAACCCTCGAAACAACAGCATTTTAAGTGTACTGGCCCTTTAAGAGGTGGACCTGGGAAGCTTACGGACCTTTAAAATTGGCAATACTTTAAGGTGACTGGCCTATGAAGAGGATGACCATGGAAGTGGACAGTCCTTAAAGATGCATTATTGTGTGTGGGTGGCCTTCTAAGAGACAACCCTGGGAATGGACAGACCTTTGGAAATGTCAATGTGGCTTATGAAGTGGAAAGCCACTTGAACATGTGACATGTTTTGCGGACTGGCCCTTTAAGAGGCAGACCCTAGAAGTGGACAAACCCTTGAAGAGGTGGCAAATTTAGGGAATTATGTCCTTTAAGAGGTTGACCAGGGTTGTGTACAAACCCTCGAAACAACAGCATTTTAAGTGTACTGGCCCTTTAAGAGGTGGACCTGGGAAGCTTACGGACCTTTAAAATTGGCAATACTTTAAGGTGACTGGCCTATGAAGAGGATGACCATGGAAGTGGACAGTCCTTAAAGATGCATTATTGTGTGTGGGTGGCCTTCTAAGAGACAACCCTGGGAATGGACAGACCTTTGGAAATGTCAATGTGGCTTATGAAGTGGAAAGCCACTTGAACATGTGACATGTTTTGCGGACTGGCCCTTTAAGAGGCAGACCCTAGAAGTGGACAAACCCTTGAAGAGGTGACAAATTTAGGGAATTATGTCCTTTAAGAGGTTGACCAGGGTTGTGTACAAACCCTCGAAACAACAGCATTTTAAGTGTACTGGCCCTTTAAGAGGTGGACCTGGGAAGCTTACGGACCTTTAAAATTGGCAATACTTTAAGGTGACTGGCCTATGAAGAGGATGACCATGGAAGTGGACAGTCCTTAAAGATGCATTATTGTGTGTGGGTGGCCTTCTAAGAGACAACCCTGGGAATGGACAGACCTTTGGAAATGTCAATGTGGCTTATGAAGTGGAAAGCCACTTGAACATGTGACATGTTTTGCGGACTGGCCCTTTAAGAGGCAGACCCTAGAAGTGGACAAACCCTTGAAGAGGTGACAAATTTAGGGAATTATGTCCTTTAAGAGGTTGACCAGGGTTGTGTACAAACCCTCGAAACAACAGCATTTTAAGTGTACTGGCCCTTTAAGAGGTGGACCCGGGAAGCTTACGGACCTTTAAAATTGGCAATACTTTAAGGTGACTGGCCTATGAAGAGGATGACCATGGAAGTGGACAGTCCTTAAAGATGCATTATTGTGTGTGGGTGGCCTTCTAAGAGACAACCCTGGGAATGGACAGACCTTTGGAAATGTCAATGTGGCTTATGAAGTGGAAAGCCACTTGAACATGTGACACGTTTTGCGGACTGGCCCTTTAAGAGGCAGACCCTAGAAGTGGACAAACCCTTGAAGAGGTGGCAAATTTAGGGAATTATGTCCTTTAAGAGGTTGACCAGGGTTGTGTACAAACCCTCGAAACAACAGCATTTTAAGTGTACTGGCCCTTTAAGAGGTGGACCCGGGAAGCTTACGGACCTTTAAAATTGGCAATACTTTAAGGTGACTGGCCTATGAAGAGGATGACCATGGAAGTGGACAGTCCTTAAAGATGCATTATTGTGTGTGGGTGGCCTTCTAAGAGACAACCCTGGGAATGGACAGACCTTTGGAAATGTCAATGTGGCTTATGAAGTGGAAAGCCACTTGAACATGTGACATGTTTTGCGGACTGGCCCTTTAAGAGGCAGACCCTAGAAGTGGACAAACCCTTGAAGAGGTGGCAAATTTAGGGAATTATGTCCTTTAAGAGGTTGACCAGGGTTGTGTACAAACCCTCGAAACAACAGCATTTTAAGTGTACTGGCCCTTTAAGAGGTGGACCTGGGAAGCTTACGGACCTTTAAAATTGGCAATACTTTAAGGTGACTGGCCTATGAAGAGGATGACCATGGAAGTGGACAGTCCTTAAAGATGCATTATTGTGTGTGGGTGGCCTTCTAAGAGACAACCCTGGGAATGGACAGACCTTTGGAAATGTCAATGTGGCTTATGAAGTGGAAAGCCACTTGAACATGTGACATGTTTTGCGGACTGGCCCTTTAAGAGGCAGACCCTAGAAGTGGACAAACCCTTGAAGAGGTGACAAATTTAGGGAATTATGTCCTTTAAGAGGTTGACCAGGGTTGTGTACAAACCCTCGAAACAACAGCATTTTAAGTGTACTGGCCCTTTAAGAGGTGGACCTGGGAAGCTTACGGACCTTTAAAATTGGCAATACTTTAAGGTGACTGGCCTATGAAGAGGATGACCATGGAAGTGGACAGTCCTTAAAGATGCATTATTGTGTGTGGGTGGCCTTCTAAGAGACAACCCTGGGAATGGACAGACCTTTGGAAATGTCAATGTGGCTTATGAAGTGGAAAGCCACTTGAACATGTGACATGTTTTGCGGACTGGCCCTTTAAGAAGCAGACCCTAGAAGTGGACAAACCCTTGAAGAGGTGACAAATTTAGGGAATTATGTCCTTTAAGAGGTTGACCAGGGTTGTGTACAAACCCTCGAAACAACAGCATTTTAAGTGTACTGGCCCTTTAAGAGGTGGACCTGGGAAGCTTACGGACCTTTAAAATTGGCAATACTTTAAGGTGACTGGCCTATGAAGAGGATGACCATGGAAGTGGACAGTCCTTAAAGATGCATTATTGTGTGTGGGTGGCCTTCTAAGAGACAACCCTGGGAATGGACAGACCTTTGGAAATGTCAATGTGGCTTATGAAGTGGAAAGCCACTTGAACATGTGACATGTTTTGCGGACTGGCCCTTTAAGAGGCAGACCCTAGAAGTGGACAAACCCTTGAAGAGGTGGCAAATTTAGGGAATTATGTCCTTTAAGAGGTTGACCAGGGTTGTGTACAAACCCTCGAAACAACAGCATTTTAAGTGTACTGGCCCTTTAAGAGGTGGACCTGGGAAGCTTACGGACCTTTAAAATTGGCAATACTTTAAGGTGACTGGCCTATGAAGAGGATGACCATGGAAGTGGACAGTCCTTAAAGATGCATTATTGTGTGTGGGTGGCCTTCTAAGAGACAACCCTGGGAATGGACAGACCTTTGGAAATGTCAATGTGGCTTATGAAGTGGAAAGCCACTTGAACATGTGACATGTTTTGCGGACTGGCCCTTTAAGAGGCAGACCCTAGAAGTGGACAAACCCTTGAAGAGGTGGCAAATTTAGGGAATTATGTCCTTTAAGAGGTTGACCAGGGTTGTGTACAAACCCTCGAAACAACAGCATTTTAAGTGTACTGGCCCTTTAAGAGGTGGACCTGGGAAGCTTACGGACCTTTAAAATTGGCAATACTTTAAGGTGACTGGCCTATGAAGAGGATGGCCATGGAAGTGGACAGTCCTTAAAGATGCATTATTGTGTGTGGGTGGCCTTCTAAGAGACAACCCTGGGAATGGACAGACCTTTGGAAATGTCAATGTGGCTTATGAAGTGGAAAGCCACTTGAACATGTGACATGTTTTGCGGACTGGCCCTTTAAGAGGCAGACCCTAGAAGTGGACAAACCCTTGAAGAGGTGACAAATTTAGGGAATTATGTCCTTTAAGAGGTTGACCAGGGTTGTGTACAAACCCTCGAAACAACAGCATTTTAAGTGTACTGGCCCTTTAAGAGGTGGACCTGGGAAGCTTACGGACCTTTAAAATTGGCAATACTTTAAGGTGACTGGCCTATGAAGAGGATGACCATGGAAGTGGACAGTCCTTAAAGATGCATTATTGTGTGTGGGTGGCCTTCTAAGAGACAACCCTGGGAATGGACAGACCTTTGGAAATGTCAATGTGGCTTATGAAGTGGAAAGCCACTTGAACATGTGACATGTTTTGCGGACTGGCCCTTTAAGAGGCAGACCCTAGAAGTGGACAAACCCTTGAAGAGGTGGCAAATTTAGGGAATTATGTCCTTTAAGAGGTTGACCAGGGTTGTGTACAAACCCTCGAAACAACAGCATTTTAAGTGTACTGGCCCTTTAAGAGGTGGACCTGGGAAGCTTACGGACCTTTAAAATTGGCAATACTTTAAGGTGACTGGCCTATGAAGAGGATGACCATGGAAGTGGACAGTCCTTAAAGATGCATTATTGTGTGTGGGTGGCCTTCTAAGAGACAACCCTGGGAATGGACAGACCTTTGGAAATGTCAATGTGGCTTATGAAGTGGAAAGCCACTTGAACATGTGACATGTTTTGCGGACTGGCCCTTTAAGAGGCAGACCCTAGAAGTGGACAAACCCTTGAAGAGGTGACAAATTTAGGGAATTATGTCCTTTAAGAGGTTGACCAGGGTTGTGTACAAACCCTCGAAACAACAGCATTTTAAGTGTACTGGCCCTTTAAGAGGTGGACCCGGGAAGCTTACGGACCTTTAAAATTGGCAATACTTTAAGGTGACTGGCCTATGAAGAGGATGACCATGGAAGTGGACAGTCCTTAAAGATGCATTATTGTGTGTGGGTGGCCTTCTAAGAGACAACCCTGGGAATGGACAGACCTTTGGAAATGTCAATGTGGCTTATGAAGTGGAAAGCCACTTGAACATGTGACATGTTTTGCGGACTGGCCCTTTAAGAGGCAGACCCTAGAAGTGGACAAACCCTTGAAGAGGTGACAAATTTAGGGAATTATGTCCTTTAAGAGGTTGACCAGGGTTGTGTACAAACCCTCGAAACAACAGCATTTTAAGTGTACTGGCCCTTTAAGAGGTGGACCCGGGAAGCTTACGGACCTTTAAAATTGGCAATACTTTAAGGTGACTGGCCTATGAAGAGGATGACCATGGAAGTGGACAGTCCTTAAAGATGCATTATTGTGTGTGGGTGGCCTTCTAAGAGACAACCCTGGGAATGGACAGACCTTTGGAAATGTCAATGTGGCTTATGAAGTGGAAAGCCACTTGAACATGTGACATGTTTTGCGGACTGGCCCTTTAAGAGGCAGACCCTAGAAGTGGACAAACCCTTGAAGAGGTGACAAATTTAGGGAATTATGTCCTTTAAGAGGTTGACCAGGGTTGTGTACAAACCCTCGAAACAACAGCATTTTAAGTGTACTGGCCCTTTAAGAGGTGGACCTGGGAAGCTTACGGACCTTTAAAATTGGCAATACTTTAAGGTGACTGGCCTATGAAGAGGATGACCATGGAAGTGGACAGTCCTTAAAGATGCATTATTGTGTGTGGGTGGCCTTCTAAGAGACAACCCTGGGAATGGACAGACCTTTGGAAATGTCAATGTGGCTTATGAAGTGGAAAGCCACTTGAACATGTGACATGTTTTGCGGACTGGCCCTTTAAGAGGCAGACCCTAGAAGTGGACAAACCCTTGAAGAGGTGACAAATTTAGGGAATTATGTCCTTTAAGAGGTTGACCAGGGTTGTGTACAAACCCTCGAAACAACAGCATTTTAAGTGTACTGGCCCTTTAAGAGGTGGACCTGGGAAGCTTACGGACCTTTAAAATTGGCAATACTTTAAGGTGACTGGCCTATGAAGAGGATGACCATGGAAGTGGACAGTCCTTAAAGATGCATTATTGTGTGTGGGTGGCCTTCTAAGAGACAACCCTGGGAATGGACAGACCTTTGGAAATGTCAATGTGGCTTATGAAGTGGAAATCCACTTGAACATGTGACATGTTTTGCGGACTGGCCCTTTAAGAGGCAGACCCTAGATGTGGACAAACCCTTGAAGAGGTGACAAATTTAGGGAATTATGTCCTTTAAGAGGTTGACCAGGGTTGTGTACAAACCCTCGAAACAACAGCATTTTAAGTGTACTGGCCCTTTAAGAGGTGGACCCGGGAAGCTTACGGACCTTTAAAATTGGCAATACTTTAAGGTGACTGGCCTATGAAGAGGATGACCATGGAAGTGGACAGTCCTTAAAGATGCATTATTGTGTGTGGGTGGCCTTCTAAGAGACAACCCTGGGAATGGACAGACCTTTGGAAATGTCAATGTGGCTTATGAAGTGGAAAGCCACTTGAACATGTGACATGTTTTGCGGACTGGCCCTTTAAGAGGCAGACCCTAGAAGTGGACAAACCCTTGAAGAGGTGACAAATTTAGGGAATTATGTCCTTTAAGAGGTTGACCAGGGTTGTGTACAAACCCTCCAAACAACAGCATTTTAAGTGTACTGGCCCTTTAAGAGGTGGACCTGGGAAGCTTACGGACCTTTAAAATTGGCAATACTTTAAGGTGACTGGCCTATGAAGAGGATGACCATGGAAGTGGACAGTCCTTAAAGATGCATTATTGTGTGTGGGTGGCCTTCTAAGAGACAACCCTGGGAATGGACAGACCTTTGGAAATGTCAATGTGGCTTATGAAGTGGAAATCCACTTGAACATGTGACATGTTTTGCGGACTGGCCCTTTAAGAGGCAGACCCTAGATGTGGACAAACCCTTGAAGAGGTGACAAATTTAGGGAATTATGTCCTTTAAGAGGTTGACCAGGGTTGTGTACAAACCCTCGAAACAACAGCATTTTAAGTGTACTGGCCCTTTAAGAGGTGGACCCGGGAAGCTTACGGACCTTTAAAATTGGCAATACTTTAAGGTGACTGGCCTATGAAGAGGATGACCATGGAAGTGGACAGTCCTTAAAGATGCATTATTGTGTGTGGGTGGCCTTCTAAGAGACAACCCTGGGAATGGACAGACCTTTGGAAATGTCAATGTGGCTTATGAAGTGGAAAGCCACTTGAACATGTGACATGTTTTGCGGACTGGCCCTTTAAGAGGCAGACCCTAGAAGTGGACAAACCCTTGAAGAGGTGACAAATTTAGGGAATTATGTCCTTTAAGAGGTTGACCAGGGTTGTGTACAAACCCTCGAAACAACAGCATTTTAAGTGTACTGGCCCTTTAAGAGGTGGACCTGGAAAGCTTACGGACCTTTAAAATTGGCAATACTTTAAGGTGACTGGCCTATGAAGAGGATGACCATGGAAGTGGACAGTCCTTAAAGATGCATTATTGTGTGTGGGTGGCCTTCTAAGAGACAACCCTGGGAATGGACAGACCTTTGGAAATGTCAATGTGGCTTATGAAGTGGAAATCCACTTGAACATGTGACATGTTTTGCGGACTGGCCCTTTAAGAGGCAGACCCTAGATGTGGACAAACCCTTGAAGAGGTGACAAATTTAGGGAATTATGTCCTTTAAGAGGTTGACCAGGGTTGTGTACAAACCCTCGAAACAACAGCATTTTAAGTGTACTGGCCCTTTAAGAGGTGGACCTGGGAAGCTTACGGACCTTTAAAATTGGCAATACTTTAAGGTGACTGGCCTATGAAGAGGATGACCATGGAAGTGGACAGTCCTTAAAGATGCATTATTGTGTGTGGGTGGCCTTCTAAGAGACAACCCTGGGAATGGACAGACCTTTGGAAATGTCAATGTGGCTTATGAAGTGGAAAGCCACTTGAACATGTGACATGTTTTGCGGACTGGCCCTTTAAGAGGCAGACCCTAGAAGTGGACAAACCCTTGAAGAGGTGACAAATTTAGGGAATTATGTCCTTTAAGAGGTTGACCAGGGTTGTGTACAAACCCTCGAAACAACAGCATTTTAAGTGTACTGGCCCTTTAAGAGGTGGACCCGGGAAGCTTACGGACCTTTAAAATTGGCAATACTTTAAGGTGACTGGCCTATGAAGAGGATGACCATGGAAGTGGACAGTCCTTAAAGATGCATTATTGTGTGTGGGTGGCCTTCTAAGAGACAACCCTGGAAATGGACAGACCTTTGGAAATGTCAATGTGGCTTATGAAGTGGAAAGCCACTTGAACATGTGACATGTTTTGCGGACTGGCCCTTTAAGAGGCAGACCCTAGAAGTGGACAAACCCTTGAAGAGGTGACAAATTTAGGGAATTATGTCCTTTAAGAGGTTGACCAGGGTTGTGTACAAACCCTCGAAACAACAGCATTTTAAGTGTACTGGCCCTTTAAGAGGTGGACCTGGGAAGCTTACGGACCTTTAAAATTGGCAATACTTTAAGGTGACTGGCCTATGAAGAGGATGACCATGGAAGTGGACAGTCCTTAAAGATGCATTATTGTGTGTGGGTGGCCTTCTAAGAGACAACCCTGGGAATGGACAGACCTTTGGAAATGTCAATGTGGCTTATGAAGTGGAAAGCCACTTGAACATGTGACATGTTTTGCGGACTGGCCCTTTAAGAGGCAGACCCTAGAAGTGGACAAACCCTTGAAGAGGTGAAAAAATTTAGGGAATTATGTCCTTTAAGAGGTCGACCAGGGTTGTGTACAAACCCTCGAAACAACAGCATTTTAAGTGTACTGGCCCTTTAAGAGGTGGACCCGGGAAGCTTACGGACCTTTAAAATTGGCAATACTTTAAGGTGACTGGCCTATGAAGAGGATGACCATGGAAGTGGACAGTCCTTAAAGATGCATTATTGTGTGTGGGTGGCTTTCTAAGAGACAACCCTGGGAATGGACAGACCTTTGGAAATGTCAATGTGGCTTATGAAGTGGAAAGCCACTTGAACATGTGACATGTTTTGCGGACTGGCCCTTTAAGAGGCAGACCCTAGAAGTGGACAAACCCTTGAAGAGGTGACAAATTTAGGGAATTATGTCCTTTAAGAGGTTGACCAGGGTTGTGTACAAACCCTCGAAACAACAGCATTTTAAGTGTACTGGCCCTTTAAGAGGTGGACCTGGGAAGCTTACGGACCTTTAAAATTGGCAATACTTTAAGGTGACTGGCCTATGAAGAGGATGACCATGGAAGTGGACAGTCCTTAAAGATGCATTATTGTGTGTGGGTGGCCTTCTAAGAGACAACCCTGGGAATGGACAGACCTTTGGAAATGTCAATGTGGCTTATGAAGTGGAAAGCCACTTGAACATGTGACATGTTTTGCGGACTGGCCCTTTAAGAGGCAGACCCTAGAAGTGGACAAACCCTTGAAGAGGTGACAAATTTAGGGAATTATGTCCTTTAAGAGGTTGACCAGGGTTGTGTACAAACCCCCGAAACAACAGCATTTTAAGTGTACTGGCCCTTTAAGAGGTGGACCTGGGAAGCTTACGGACCTTTAAAATTGGCAATACTTTAAGGTGACTGGCCTATGAAGAGGATGACCATGGAAGTGGACAGTCCTTAAAGATGCATTATTGTGTGTGGGTGGCCTTCTAAGAGACAACCCTGGGAATGGACAGACCTTTGGAAATGTCAATGTGGCTTATGAAGTGGAAAGCCACTTGAACATGTGACATGTTTTGCGGACTGGCCCTTTAAGAGGCAGACCCTAGAAGTGGACAAACCCTTGAAGAGGTGACAAATTTAGGGAATTATGTCCTTTAAGAGGTTGACCAGGGTTGTGTACAAACCCTCGAAACAACAGCATTTTAAGTGTACTGGCCCTTTAAGAGGTGGACCCGGGAAGCTTACGGACCTTTAAAATTGGCAATACTTTAAGGTGACTGGCCTATGAAGAGGATGACCATGGAAGTGGACAGTCCTTAAAGATGCATTATTGTGTGTGGGTGGCCTTCTAAGAGACAACCCTGGGAATGGACAGACCTTTGGAAATGTCAATGTGGCTTATGAAGTGGAAAGCCACTTGAACATGTGACATGTTTTGCGGACTGGCCCTTTAAGAGGCAGACCCTAGAAGTGGACAAACCCTTGAAGAGGTGACAAATTTAGGGAATTATGTCCTTTAAGAGGTTGACCAGGGTTGTGTACAAACCCTCGAAACAACAGCATTTTAAGTGTACTGGCCCTTTAAGAGGTGGACCTGGGAAGCTTACGGACCTTTAAAATTGGCAATACTTTAAGGTGACTGGCCTATGAAGAGGATGACCATGGAAGTGGACAGTCCTTAAAGATGCATTATTGTGTGTGGGTGGCCTTCTAAGAGACAACCCTGGGAATGGACAGACCTTTGGAAATGTCAATGTGGCTTATGAAGTGGAAAGCCACTTGAACATGTGACATGTTTTGCGGACTGGCCCTTTAAGAGGCAGACCCTAGAAGTGGACAAACCCTTGAAGAGGTGGCAAATTTAGGGAATTATGTCCTTTAAGAGGTTGACCAGGGTTGTGTACAAACCCTCGAAACAACAGCATTTTAAGTGTACTGGCCCTTTAAGAGGTGGACCTGGGAAGCTTACGGACCTTTAAAATTGGCAATACTTTAAGGTGACTGGCCTATGAAGAGGATGACCATGGAAGTGGACAGTCCTTAAAGATGCATTATTGTGTGTGGGTGGCCTTCTAAGAGACAACCCTGGGAATGGACAGACCTTTGGAAATGTCAATGTGGCTTATGAAGTGGAAATCCACTTGAACATGTGACATGTTTTGCGGACTGGCCCTTTAAGAGGCAGACCCTAGATGTGGACAAACCCTTGAAGAGGTGACAAATTTAGGGAATTATGTCCTTTAAGAGGTTGACCAGGGTTGTGTACAAACCCTCGAAACAACAGCATTTTAAGTGTACTGGCCCTTTAAGAGGTGGATCCGGGAAGCTTACGGACCTTTAAAATTGGCAATACTTTAAGGTGACTGGCCTATGAAGAGGATGACCATGGAAGTGGACAGTCCTTAAAGATGCATTATTGTGTGTGGGTGGCCTTCTAAGAGACAACCCTGGGAATGGACAGACCTTTGGAAATGTCAATGTGGCTTATGAAGTGGAAAGCCACTTGAACATGTGACATGTTTTGCGGACTGGCCCTTTAAGAGGCAGACCCTAGAAGTGGACAAACCCTTGAAGAGGTGACAAATTTAGGGAATTATGTCCTTTAAGAGGTTGACCAGGGTTGTGTACAAACCCTCGAAACAACAGCATTTTAAGTGTACTGGCCCTTTAAGAGGTGGACCTGGGAAGCTTACGGACCTTTAAAATTGGCAATACTTTAAGGTGACTGGCCTATGAAGAGGATGACCATGGAAGTGGACAGTCCTTAAAGATGCATTATTGTGTGTGGGTGGCCTTCTAAGAGACAACCCTGGGAATGGACAGACCTTTGGAAATGTCAATGTGGCTTATGAAGTGGAAAGCCACTTGAACATGTGACATGTTTTGCGGACTGGCCCTTTAAGAGGCAGACCCTAGAAGTGGACAAACCCTTGAAGAGGTGACAAATTTAGGGAATTATGTCCTTTAAGAGGTCGACCAGGGTTGTGTACAAACCCTCGAAACAACAGCATTTTAAGTGTACTGGCCCTTTAAGAGGTGGACCTGGGAAGCTTACGGACCTTTAAAATTGGCAATACTTTAAGGTGACTGGCCTATGAAGAGGATGACCATGGAAGTGGACAGTCCTTAAAGATGCATTATTGTGTGTGGGTGGCCTTCTAAGAGACAACCCTGGGAATGGACAGACCTTTGGAAATGTCAATGTGGCTTATGAAGTGGAAAGCCACTTGAACATGTGACATGTTTTGCGGACTGGCCCTTTAAGAGGCAGACCCTAGAAGTGGACAAACCCTTGAAGAGGTGACAAATTTAGGGAATTATGTCCTTTAAGAGGTTGACCAGGGTTGTGTACAAACCCTCGAAACAACAGCATTTTAAGTGTACTGGCCCTTTAAGAGGTGGACCTGGGAAGCTTACGGACCTTTAAAATTGGCAATACTTTAAGGTGACTGGCCTATGAAGAGGATGACCATGGAAGTGGACAGTCCTTAAAGATGCATTATTGTGTGTGGGTGGCCTTCTAAGAGACAACCCTGGGAATGGACAGACCTTTGGAAATGTCAATGTGGCTTATGAAGTGGAAAGCCACTTGAACATGTGACATGTTTTGCGGACTGGCCCTTTAAGAGGCAGACCCTAGAAGTGGACAAACCCTTGAAGAGGTGACAAATTTAGGGAATTATGTCCTTTAAGAGGTTGACCAGGGTTGTGTACAAACCCTCGAAACAACAGCATTTTAAGTGTACTGGCCCTTTAAGAGGTGGACCTGGGAAGCTTACGGACCTTTAAAATTGGCAATACTTTAAGGTGACTGGCCTATGAAGAGGATGACCATGGAAGTGGACAGTCCTTAAAGATGCATTATTGTGTGTGGGTGGCCTTCTAAGAGACAACCCTGGGAATGGACAGACCTTTGGAAATGTCAATGTGGCTTATGAAGTGGAAAGCCACTTGAACATGTGACATGTTTTGCGGACTGGCCCTTTAAGAGGCAGACCCTAGAAGTGGACAAACCCTTGAAGAGGTGACAAATTTAGGGAATTATGTCCTTTAAGAGGTTGACCAGGGTTGTGTACAAACCCTCGAAACAACAGCATTTTAAGTGTACTGGCCCTTTAAGAGGTGGACCCGGGAAGCTTACGGACCTTTAAAATTGGCAATACTTTAAGGTGACTGGCCTATGAAGAGGATGACCATGGAAGTGGACAGTCCTTAAAGATGCATTATTGTGTGTGGGTGGCCTTCTAAGAGACAACCCTGGGAATGGACAGACCTTTGGAAATGTCAATGTGGCTTATGAAGTGGAAAGCCACTTGAACATGTGACATGTTTTGCGGACTGGCCCTTTAAGAGGCAGACCCTAGAAGTGGACAAACCCTTGAAGAGGTGGCAAATTTAGGGAATTATGTCCTTTAAGAGGTTGACCAGGGTTGTGTACAAACCCTCGAAACAACAGCATTTTAAGTGTACTGGCCCTTTAAGAGGTGGACCTGGGAAGCTTACGGACCTTTAAAATTGGCAATACTTTAAGGTGACTGGCCTATGAAGAGGATGACCATGGAAGTGGACAGTCCTTAAAGATGCATTATTGTGTGTGGGTGGCCTTCTAAGAGACAACCCTGGGAATGGACAGACCTTTGGAAATGTCAATGTGGCTTATGAAGTGGAAATCCACTTGAACATGTGACATGTTTTGCGGACTGGCCCTTTAAGAGGCAGACCCTAGAAGTGGACAAACCCTTGAAGAGGTGGCAAATTTAGGGAATTATGTCCTTTAAGAGGTTGACCAGGGTTGTGTACAAACCCTCGAAACAACAGCATTTTAAGTGTACTGGCCCTTTAAGAGGTGGACCTGGGAAGCTTACGGACCTTTAAAATTGGCAATACTTTAAGGTGACTGGCCTATGAAGAGGATGACCATGGAAGTGGACAGTCCTTAAAGATGCATTATTGTGTGTGGGTGGCCTTCTAAGAGACAACCCTGGGAATGGACAGACCTTTGGAAATGTCAATGTGGCTTATGAAGTGGAAATCCACTTGAACATGTGACATGTTTTGCGGACTGGCCCTTTAAGAGGCAGACCCTAGATGTGGACAAACCCTTGAAGAGGTGACAAATTTAGGGAATTATGTCCTTTAAGAGGTTGACCAGGGTTGTGTACAAACCCTCGAAACAACAGCATTTTAAGTGTACTGGCCCTTTAAGAGGTGGACCCGGGAAGCTTACGGACCTTTAAAATTGGCAATACTTTAAGGTGACTGGCCTATGAAGAGGATGACCATGGAAGTGGACAGTCCTTAAAGATGCATTATTGTGTGTGGGTGGCCTTCTAAGAGACAACCCTGGGAATGGACAGACCTTTGGAAATGTCAATGTGGCTTATGAAGTGGAAAGCCACTTGAACATGTGACATGTTTTGCGGACTGGCCCTTTAAGAGGCAGACCCTAGAAGTGGACAAACCCTTGAAGAGGTGACAAATTTAGGGAATTATGTCCTTTAAGAGGTTGACCAGGGTTGTGTACAAACCCTCGAAACAACAGCATTTTAAGTGTACTGGCCCTTTAAGAGGTGGACCTGGGAAGCTTACGGACCTTTAAAATTGGCAATACTTTAAGGTGACTGGCCTATGAAGAGGATGACCATGGAAGTGGACAGTCCTTAAAGATGCATTATTGTGTGTGGGTGGCCTTCTAAGAGACAACCCTGGGAATGGACAGACCTTTGGAAATGTCAATGTGGCTTATGAAGTGGAAAGCCACTTGAACATGTGACATGTTTTGCGGACTGGCCCTTTAAGAGGCAGACCCTAGAAGTGGACAAACCCTTGAAGAGGTGACAAATTTAGGGAATTATGTCCTTTAAGAGGTTGACCAGGGTTGTGTACAAACCCTCGAAACAACAGCATTTTAAGTGTACTGGCCCTTTAAGAGGTGGACCCGGGAAGCTTACGGACCTTTAAAATTGGCAATACTTTAAGGTGACTGGCCTATGAAGAGGATGACCATGGAAGTGGACAGTCCTTAAAGATGCATTATTGTGTGTGGGTGGCCTTCTAAGAGACAACCCTGGGAATGGACAGACCTTTGGAAATGTCAATGTGGCTTATGAAGTGGAAAGCCACTTGAACATGTGACATGTTTTGCGGACTGGCCCTTTAAGAGGCAGACCCTAGAAGTGGACAAACCCTTGAAGAGGTGGCAAATTTAGGGAATTATGTCCTTTAAGAGGTTGACCAGGGTTGTGTACAAACCCTCGAAACAACAGCATTTTAAGTGTACTGGCCCTTTAAGAGGTGGACCTGGGAAGCTTACGGACCTTTAAAATTGGCAATACTTTAAGGTGACTGGCCTATGAAGAGGATGACCATGGAAGTGGACAGTCCTTAAAGATGCATTATTGTGTGTGGGTGGCCTTCTAAGAGACAACCCTGGGAATGGACAGACCTTTGGAAATGTCAATGTGGCTTATGAAGTGGAAAGCCACTTGAACATGTGACATGTTTTGCGGACTGGCCCTTTAAGAGGCAGACCCTAGAAGTGGACAAACCCTTGAAGAGGTGGCAAATTTAGGGAATTATGTCCTTTAAGAGGTTGACCAGGGTTGTGTACAAACCCTCGAAACAACAGCATTTTAAGTGTACTGGCCCTTTAAGAGGTGGACCTGGGAAGCTTACGGACCTTTAAAATTGGCAATACTTTAAGGTGACTGGCCTATGAAGAGGATGACCATGGAAGTGGACAGTCCTTAAAGATGCATTATTGTGTGTGGGTGGCCTTCTAAGAGACAACCCTGGGAATGGACAGACCTTTGGAAATGTCAATGTGGCTTATGAAGTGGAAATCCACTTGAACATGTGACATGTTTTGCGGACTGGCCCTTTAAGAGGCAGACCCTAGATGTGGACAAACCCTTGAAGAGGTGACAAATTTAGGGAATTATGTCCTTTAAGAGGTTGACCAGGGTTGTGTACAAACCCTCGAAACAACAGCATTTTAAGTGTACTGGCCCTTTAAGAGGTGGACCCGGGAAGCTTACGGACCTTTAAAATTGGCAATACTTTAAGGTGACTGGCCTATGAAGAGGATGACCATGGAAGTGGACAGTCCTTAAAGATGCATTATTGTGTGTGGGTGGCCTTCTAAGAGACAACCCTGGGAATGGACAGACCTTTGGAAATGTCAATGTGGCTTATGAAGTGGAAAGCCACTTGAACATGTGACATGTTTTGCGGACTGGCCCTTTAAGAGGCAGACCCTAGAAGTGGACAAACCCTTGAAGAGGTGACAAATTTAGGGAATTATGTCCTTTAAGAGGTCGACCAGGGTTGTGTACAAACCCTCGAAACAACAGCATTTTAAGTGTACTGGCCCTTTAAGAGGTGGACCTGGGAAGCTTACGGACCTTTAAAATTGGCAATACTTTAAGGTGACTGGCCTATGAAGAGGATGACCATGGAAGTGGACAGTCCTTAAAGATGCATTATTGTGTGTGGGTGGCCTTCTAAGAGACAACCCTGGGAATGGACAGACCTTTGGAAATGTCAATGTGGCTTATGAAGTGGAAAGCCACTTGAACATGTGACATGTTTTGCGGACTGGCCCTTTAAGAGGCAGACCCTAGAAGTGGACAAACCCTTGAAGAGGTGGCAAATTTAGGGAATTATGTCCTTTAAGAGGTTGACCAGGGTTGTGTACAAACCCTCGAAACAACAGCATTTTAAGTGTACTGGCCCTTTAAGAGGTGGACCTGGGAAGCTTACGGACCTTTAAAATTGGCAATACTTTAAGGTGACTGGCCTATGAAGAGGATGACCATGGAAGTGGACAGTCCTTAAAGATGCATTATTGTGTGTGGGTGGCCTTCTAAGAGACAACCCTGGGAATGGACAGACCTTTGGAAATGTCAATGTGGCTTATGAAGTGGAAAGCCACTTGAACATGTGACATGTTTTGCGGACTGGCCCTTTAAGAGGCAGACCCTAGAAGTGGACAAACCCTTGAAGAGGTGACAAATTTAGGGAATTATGTCCTTTAAGAGGTTGACCAGGGTTGTGTACAAACCCTCGAAACAACAGCATTTTAAGTGTACTGGCCCTTTAAGAGGTGGACCTGGGAAGCTTACGGACCTTTAAAATTGGCAATACTTTAAGGTGACTGGCCTATGAAGAGGATGACCATGGAAGTGGACAGTCCTTAAAGATGCATTATTGTGTGTGGGTGGCCTTCTAAGAGACAACCCTGGGAATGGACAGACCTTTGGAAATGTCAATGTGGCTTATGAAGTGGAAAGCCACTTGAACATGTGACATGTTTTGCGGACTGGCCCTTTAAGAGGCAGACCCTAGAAGTGGACAAACCCTTGAAGAGGTGACAAATTTAGGGAATTATGTCCTTTAAGAGGTCGACCAGGGTTGTGTACAAACCCTCGAAACAACAGCATTTTAAGTGTACTGGCCCTTTAAGAGGTGGACCTGGGAAGCTTACGGACCTTTAAAATTGGCAATACTTTAAGGTGACTGGCCTATGAAGAGGATGACCATGGAAGTGGACAGTCCTTAAAGATGCATTATTGTGTGTGGGTGGCCTTCTAAGAGACAACCCTGGGAATGGACAGACCTTTGGAAATGTCAATGTGGCTTATGAAGTGGAAAGCCACTTGAACATGTGACATGTTTTGCGGACTGGCCCTTTAAGAGGCAGACTCTAGAAGTGGACAAACCCTTGAAGAGGTGACAAATTTAGGGAATTATGTCCTTTAAGAGGTTGACCAGGGTTGTGTACAAACCCTCGAAACAACAGCATTTTAAGTGTACTGGCCCTTTAAGAGGTGGACCTGGGAAGCTTACGGACCTTTAAAATTGGCAATACTTTAAGGTGACTGGCCTATGAAGAGGATGACCATGGAAGTGGACAGTCCTTAAAGATGCATTATTGTGTGTGGGTGGCCTTCTAAGAGACAACCCTGGGAATGGACAGACCTTTGGAAATGTCAATGTGGCTTATGAAGTGGAAATCCACTTGAACATGTGACATGTTTTGATGACTGGCCCTTTAAGAGGCAGACCCTAGATGTGGACAAACCCTTGAAGAGGTGACAAATTTAGGGAATTATGTCCTTTAAGAGGTTGACCAGGGTTGTGTACAAACCCTCGAAACAACAGCATTTTAAGTGTACTGGCCCTTTAAGAGGTGGACCTGGGAAGCTTACGGACCTTTAAAATTGGCAATACTTTAAGGTGACTGGCCTATGAAGAGGATGACCATGGAAGTGGACAGTCCTTAAAGATGCATTATTGTGTGTGGGTGGCCTTCTAAGAGACAACCCTGGGAATGGACAGACCTTTGGAAATGTCAATGTGGCTTATGAAGTGGAAAGCCACTTGAACATGTGACATGTTTTGCGGACTGGCCCTTTAAGAGGCAGACCCTAGAAGTGGACAAACCCTTGAAGAGGTGGCAAATTTAGGGAATTATGTCCTTTAAGAGGTTGACCAGGGTTGTGTACAAACCCTCGAAACAACAGCATTTTAAGTGTACTGGCCCTTTAAGAGGTGGACCTGGGAAGCTTACGGACCTTTAAAATTGGCAATACTTTAAGGTGACTGGCCTATGAAGAGGATGACCATGGAAGTGGACAGTCCTTAAAGATGCATTATTGTGTGTGGGTGGCCTTCTAAGAGACAACCCTGGGAATGGACAGACCTTTGGAAATGTCAATGTGGCTTATGAAGTGGAAAGCCACTTGAACATGTGACATGTTTTGCGAACTGGCCCTTTAAGAGGCAGACCCTAGAAGTGGACAAACCCTTGAAGAGGTGACAAATTTAGGGAATTATGTCCTTTAAGAGGTTGACCAGGGTTGTGTACAAACCCTCGAAACAACAGCATTTTAAGTGTACTGGCCCTTTAAGAGGTGGACCTGGGAAGCTTAGGGACCTTTAAAATTGGCAATACTTTAAGGTGACTGGCCTATGAAGAGGATGACCATGGAAGTGGACAGTCCTTAAAGATGCATTATTGTGTGTGGGTGGCCTTCTAAGAGACAACCCTGGGAATGGACAGACCTTTGGAAATGTCAATGTGGCTTATGAAGTGGAAATCCACTTGAACATGTGACATGTTTTGATGACTGGCCCTTTAAGAGGCAGACCCTAGATGTGGACAAACCCTTGAAGAGGTGACAAATTTAGGGAATTATGTCCTTTAAGAGGTTGACCAGGGTTGTGTACAAACCCTCGAAACAACAGCATTTTAAGTGTACTGGCCCTTTAAGAGGTGGACCTGGGAAGCTTACGGACCTTTAAAATTGGCAATACTTTAAGGTGACTGGCCTATGAAGAGGATGACCATGGAAGTGGACAGTCCTTAAAGATGCATTATTGTGTGTGGGTGGCCTTCTAAGAGACAACCCTGGGAATGGACAGACCTTTGGAAATGTCAATGTGGCTTATGAAGTGGAAAGCCACTTGAACATGTGACATGTTTTGCGGACTGGCCCTTTAAGAGGCAGACCCTAGAAGTGGACAAACCCTTGAAGAGGTGACAAATTTAGGGAATTATGTCCTTTAAGAGGTTGACCAGGGTTGTGTACAAACCCTCGAAACAACAGCATTTTAAGTGTACTGGCCCTTTAAGAGGTGGACCTGGGAAGCTTACGGACCTTTAAAATTGGCAATACTTTAAGGTGACTGGCCTATGAAGAGGATGACCATGGAAGTGGACAGTCCTTAAAGATGCATTATTGTGTGTGGGTGGCCTTCTAAGAGACAACCCTGGAAATGGACAGACCTTTGGAAATGTCAATGTGGCTTATGAAGTGGAAAGCCACTTGAACATGTGACATGTTTTGCGGACTGGCCCTTTAAGAGGCAGACCCTAGCAGTGGACAAACCCTTGAAGAGGTGACAAATTTAGGGAATTATGTCCTTTAAGAGGTTGACCAGGGTTGTGTACAAACCCTCGAAACAACAGCATTTTAAGTGTACTGGCCCTTTAAGAGGTGGACCTGGGAAGCTTACGGACCTTTAAAATTGGCAATACTTTAAGGTGACTGGCCTATGAAGAGGATGACCATGGAAGTGGACAGTCCTTAAAGATGCATTATTGTGTGTGGGTGGCCTTCTAAGAGACAACCCTGGGAATGGACAGACCTTTGGAAATGTCAATGTGGCTTATGAAGTGGAAAGCCACTTGAACATGTGACATGTTTTGCGGACTGGCCCTTTAAGAGGCAGACCCTAGAAGTGGACAAACCCTTGAAGAGGTGAAAAAATTTAGGGAATTATGTCCTTTAAGAGGTCGACCAGGGTTGTGTACAAACCCTCGAAACAACAGCATTTTAAGTGTACTGGCCCTTTAAGAGGTGGACCTGGGAAGCTTACGGACCTTTAAAATTGGCAATACTTTAAGGTGACTGGCCTATGAAGAGGATGACCATGGAAGTGGACAGTCCTTAAAGATGCATTATTGTGTGTGGGTGGCCTTCTAAGAGACAACCCTGGGAATGGACAGACCTTTGGAAATGTCAATGTGGCTTATGAAGTGGAAAGCCACTTGAACATGTGACATGTTTTGCGGACTGGCCCTTTAAGAGGCAGACCCTAGAAGTGGACAAACCCTTGAAGAGGTGACAAATTTAGGGAATTATGTCCTTTAAGAGGTTGACCAGGGTTGTGTACAAACCCTCGAAACAACAGCATTTTAAGTGTACTGGCCCTTTAAGAGGTGGACCTGGGAAGCTTACGGACCTTTAAAATTGGCAATACTTTAAGGTGACTGGCCTATGAAGAGGATGACCATGGAAGTGGACAGTCCTTAAAGATGCATTATTGTGTGTGGGTGGCCTTCTAAGAGACAACCCTGGGAATGGACAGACCTTTGGAAATGTCAATGTGGCTTATGAAGTGGAAAGCCACTTGAACATGTGACATGTTTTGCGGACTGGCCCTTTAAGAGGCAGACCCTAGAAGTGGACAAACCCTTGAAGAGGTGACAAATTTAGGGAATTATGTCCTTTAAGAGGTTGACCAGGGTTGTGTACAAACCCTCGAAACAACAGCATTTTAAGTGTACTGGCCCTTTAAGAGGTGGACCTGGGAAGCTTACGGACCTTTAAAATTGGCAATACTTTAAGGTGACTGGCCTATGAAGAGGATGACCATGGAAGTGGACAGTCCTTAAAGATGCATTATTGTGTGTGGGTGGCCTTCTAAGAGACAACCCTGGGAATGGACAGACCTTTGGAAATGTCAATGTGGCTTATGAAGTGGAAAGCCACTTGAACATGTGACATGTTTTGCGGACTGGCCCTTTAAGAGGCAGACCCTAGAAGTGGACAAACCCTTGAAGAGGTGACAAATTTAGGGAATTATGTCCTTTAAGAGGTTGACCAGGGTTGTGTACAAACCCTCGAAACAACAGCATTTTAAGTGTACTGGCCCTTTAAGAGGTGGACCCGGGAAGCTTACGGACCTTTAAAATTGGCAATACTTTAAGGTGACTGGCCTATGAAGAGGATGACCATGGAAGTGGACAGTCCTTAAAGATGCATTATTGTGTGTGGGTGGCCTTCTAAGAGACAACCCTGGGAATGGACAGACCTTTGGAAATGTCAATGTGGCTTATGAAGTGGAAAGCCACTTGAACATGTGACATGTTTTGCGGACTGGCCCTTTAAGAGGCAGACCCTAGATGTGGACAAACCCTTGAAGAGGTGACAAATTTAGGGAATTATGTCCTTTAAGAGGTCGACCAGGGTTGTGTACAAACCCTCGAAACAACAGCATTTTAAGTGTACTGGCCCTTTAAGAGGTGGACCTGGGAAGCTTACGGACCTTTAAAATTGGCAATACTTTAAGGTGACTGGCCTATGAAGAGGATGACCATGGAAGTGGACAGTCCTTAAAGATGCATTATTGTGTGTGGGTGGCCTTCTAAGAGACAACCCTGGGAATGGACAGACCTTTGGAAATGTCAATGTGGCTTATGAAGTGGAAAGCCACTTGAACATGTGACATGTTTTGCGGACTGGCCCTTTAAGAGGCAGACCCTAGAAGTGGACAAACCCTTGAAGAGGTGACAAATTTAGGGAATTATGTCCTTTAAGAGGTTGACCAGGGCTGTGTACAAACCCTCGAAACAACAGCATTTTAAGTGTACTGGCCCTTTAAGAGGTGGACCTGGGAAGCTTACGGACCTTTAAAATTGGCAATACTTTAAGGTGACTGGCCTATGAAGAGGATGACCATGGAAGTGGACAGTCCTTAAAGATGCATTATTGTGTGTGGGTGGCCTTCTAAGAGACAACCCTGGGAATGGACAGACCTTTGGAAATGTCAATGTGGCTTATGAAGTGGAAAGCCACTTGAACATGTGACATGTTTTGCGGACTGGCCCTTTAAGAGGCAGACCCTAGAAGTGGACAAACCCTTGAAGAGGTGCCAAATTTAGGGAATTATGTCCTTTAAGAGGTTGACCAGGGTTGTGTACAAACCCTCGAAACAACAGCATTTTAAGTGTACTGGCCCTTTAAGAGGTGGACCTGGGAAGCTTACGGACCTTTAAAATTGGCAATACTTTAAGGTGACTGGCCTATGAAGAGGATGACCATGGAAGTGGACAGTCCTTAAAGATGCATTATTGTGTGTGGGTGGCCTTCTAAGAGACAACCCTGGGAATGGACAGACCTTTGGAAATGTCAATGTGGCTTATGAAGTGGAAATCCACTTGAACATGTGACATGTTTTGATGACTGGCCCTTTAAGAGGCAGACCCTAGATGTGGACAAACCCTTGAAGAGGTGACAAATTTAGGGAATTATGTCCTTTAAGAGGTTGACCAGGGTTGTGTACAAACCCTCGAAACAACAGCATTTTAAGTGTACTGGCCCTTTAAGAGGTGGACCTGGGAAGCTTACGGACCTTTAAAATTGGCAATACTTTAAGGTGACTGGCCTATGAAGAGGATGACCATGGAAGTGGACAGTCCTTAAAGATGCATTATTGTGTGTGGGTGGCCTTCTAAGAGACAACCCTGGGAATGGACAGACCTTTGGAAATGTCAATGTGGCTTATGAAGTGGAAAGCCACTTGAACATGTGACATGTTTTGCGGACTGGCCCTTTAAGAGGCAGACCCTAGAAGTGGACAAACCCTTGAAGAGGTGGCAAATTTAGGGAATTATGTCCTTTAAGAGGTTGACCAGGGTTGTGTACAAACCCTCGAAACAACAGCATTTTAAGTGTACTGGCCCTTTAAGAGGTGGACCTGGGAAGCTTACGGACCTTTAAAATTGGCAATACTTTAAGGTGACTGGCCTATGAAGAGGATGACCATGGAAGTGGACAGTCCTTAAAGATGCATTATTGTGTGTGGGTGGCCTTCTAAGAGACAACCCTGGGAATGGACAGACCTTTGGAAATGTCAATGTGGCTTATGAAGTGGAAAGCCACTTGAACATGTGACATGTTTTGCGGACTGGCCCTTTAAGAGGCAGACCCTAGAAGTGGACAAACCCTTGAAGAGGTGGCAAATTTAGGGAATTATGTCCTTTAAGAGGTTGACCAGGGTTGTGTACAAACCCTCGAAACAACAGCATTTTAAGTGTACTGGCCCTTTAAGAGGTGGACCTGGGAAGCTTAGGGACCTTTAAAATTGGCAATACTTTAAGGTGACTGGCCTATGAAGAGGATGACCATGGAAGTGGACAGTCCTTAAAGATGCATTATTGTGTGTGGGTGGCCTTCTAAGAGACAACCCTGGGAATGGACAGACCTTTGGAAATGTCAATGTGGCTTATGAAGTGGAAATCCACTTGAACATGTGACATGTTTTGCGGACTGGCCCTTTAAGAGGCAGACCCTAGATGTGGACAAACCCTTGAAGAGGTGACAAATTTAGGGAATTATGTCCTTTAAGAGGTTGACCAGGGTTGTGTACAAACCCTCGAAACAACAGCATTTTAAGTGTACTGGCCCTTTAAGAGGTGGACCTGGGAAGCTTACGGACCTTTAAAATTGGCAATACTTTAAGGTGACTGGCCTATGAAGAGGATGACCATGGAAGTGGACAGTCCTTAAAGATGCATTATTGTGTGTGGGTGGCCTTCTAAGAGACAACCCTGGAAATGGACAGACCTTTGGAAATGTCAATGTGGCTTATGAAGTGGAAATCCACTTGAACATGTGACATGTTTTGCGGACTGGCCCTTTAAGAGGCAGACCCTAGATGTGGACAAACCCTTGAAGAGGTGACAAATTTAGGGAATTATGTCCTTTAAGAGGTTGACCAGGGTTGTGTACAAACCCTCGAAACAACAGCATTTTAAGTGTACTGGCCCTTTAAGAGGTGGACCTGGGAAGCTTACGGACCTTTAAAATTGGCAATACTTTAAGGTGACTGGCCTATGAAGAGGATGACCATGGAAGTGGACAGTCCTTAAAGATGCATTATTGTGTGTGGGTGGCCTTCTAAGAGACAACCCTGGAAATGGACAGACCTTTGGAAATGTCAATGTGGCTTATGAAGTGGAAAGCCACTTGAACATGTGACATGTTTTGCGGACTGGCCCTTTAAGAGGCAGACCCTAGAAGTGGACAAACCCTTGAAGAGGTGACAAATTTAGGGAATTATGTCCTTTAAGAGGTTGACCAGGGTTGTGTACAAACCCTCGAAACAACAGCATTTTAAGTGTACTGGCCCTTTAAGAGGTGGACCTGGGAAGCTTACGGACCTTTAAAATTGGCAATACTTTAAGGTGACTGGCCTATGAAGAGGATGACCATGGAAGTGGACAGTCCTTAAAGATGCATTATTGTGTGTGGGTGGCCTTCTAAGAGACAACCCTGGGAATGGACAGACCTTTGGAAATGTCAATGTGGCTTATGAAGTGGAAAGCCACTTGAACATGTGACATGTTTTGCGGACTGGCCCTTTAAGAGGCAGACCCTAGAAGTGGACAAACCCTTGAAGAGGTGAAAAAATTTAGGGAATTATGTCCTTTAAGAGGTCGACCAGGGTTGTGTACAAACCCTCGAAACAACAGCATTTTAAGTGTACTGGCCCTTTAAGAGGTGGACCTGGGAAGCTTACGGACCTTTAAAATTGGCAATACTTTAAGGTGACTGGCCTATGAAGAGGATGACCATGGAAGTGGACAGTCCTTAAAGATGCATTATTGTGTGTGGGTGGCCTTCTAAGAGACAACCCTGGGAATGGACAGACCTTTGGAAATGTCAATGTGGCTTATGAAGTGGAAAGCCACTTGAACATGTGACATGTTTTGCGGACTGGCCCTTTAAGAGGCAGACCCTAGAAGTGGACAAACCCTTGAAGAGGTGACAAATTTAGGGAATTATGTCCTTTAAGAGGTTGACCAGGGTTGTGTACAAACCCTCGAAACAACAGCATTTTAAGTGTACTGGCCCTTTAAGAGGTGGACCTGGGAAGCTTACGGACCTTTAAAATTGGCAATACTTTAAGGTGACTGGCCTATGAAGAGGATGACCATGGAAGTGGACAGTCCTTAAAGATGCATTATTGTGTGTGGGTGGCCTTCTAAGAGACAACCCTGGGAATGGACAGACCTTTGGAAATGTCAATGTGGCTTATGAAGTGGAAAGCCACTTGAACATGTGACATGTTTTGCGGACTGGCCCTTTAAGAGGCAGACCCTAGAAGTGGACAAACCCTTGAAGAGGTGACAAATTTAGGGAATTATGTCCTTTAAGAGGTTGACCAGGGTTGTGTACAAACCCTCGAAACAACAGCATTTTAAGTGTACTGGCCCTTTAAGAGGTGCACCTGGGAAGCTTACGGACCTTTAAAATTGGCAATACTTTAAGGTGACTGGCCTATGAAGAGGATGACCATGGAAGTGGACAGTCCTTAAAGATGCATTATTGTGTGTGGGTGGCCTTCTAAGAGACAACCCTGGGAATGGACAGACCTTTGGAAATGTCAATGTGGCTTATGAAGTGGAAAGCCACTTGAACATGTGACATGTTTTGCGGACTGGCCCTTTAAGAGGCAGACCCTAGAAGTGGACAAACCCTTGAAGAGGTGACAAATTTAGGGAATTATGTCCTTTAAGAGGTTGACCAGGGTTGTGTACAAACCCTCGAAACAACAGCATTTTAAGTGTACTGGCCCTTTAAGAGGTGGACCCGGGAAGCTTACGGACCTTTAAAATTGGCAATACTTTAAGGTGACTGGCCTATGAAGAGGATGACCATGGAAGTGGACAGTCCTTAAAGATGCATTATTGTGTGTGGGTGGCCTTCTAAGAGACAACCCTGGGAATGGACAGACCTTTGGAAATGTCAATGTGGCTTATGAAGTGGAAAGCCACTTGAACATGTGACATGTTTTGCGGACTGGCCCTTTAAGAGGCAGACCCTAGAAGTGGACAAACCCTTGAAGAGGTGGCAAATTTAGGGAATTATGTCCTTTAAGAGGTTGACCAGGGTTGTGTACAAACCCTCGAAACAACAGCATTTTAAGTGTACTGGCCCTTTAAGAGGTGGACCTGGGAAGCTTACGGACCTTTAAAATTGGCAATACTTTAAGGTGACTGGCCTATGAAGAGGATGACCATGGAAGTGGACAGTCCTTAAAGATGCATTATTGTGTGTGGGTGGCCTTCTAAGAGACAACCCTGGGAATGGACAGACCTTTGGAAATGTCAATGTGGCTTATGAAGTGGAAAGCCACTTGAACATGTGACATGTTTTGCGGACTGGCCCTTTAAGAGGCAGACCCTAGATGTGGACAAACCCTTGAAGAGGTGACAAATTTAGGGAATTATGTCCTTTAAGAGGTTGACCAGGGTTGTGTACAAACCCTCGAAACAACAGCATTTTAAGTGTACTGGCCCTTTAAGAGGTGGACCTGGGAAGCTTACGGACCTTTAAAATTGGCAATACTTTAAGGTGACTGGCCTATGAAGAGGATGACCATGGAAGTGGACAGTCCTTAAAGATGCATTATTGTGTGTGGGTGGCCTTCTAAGAGACAACCCTGGGAATGGACAGACCTTTGGAAATGTCAATGTGGCTTATGAAGTGGAAAGCCACTTGAACATGTGACATGTTTTGCGGACTGGCCCTTTAAGAGGCAGACCCTAGAAGTGGACAAACCCTTGAAGAGGTGACAAATTTAGGGAATTATGTCCTTTAAGAGGTTGACCAGGGTTGTGTACAAACCCTCGAAACAACAGCATTTTAAGTGTACTGGCCCTTTAAGAGGTGGACCTGGGAAGCTTACGGACCTTTAAAATTGGCAATACTTTAAGGTGACTGGCCTATGAAGAGGATGACCATGGAAGTGGACAGTCCTTAAAGATGCATTATTGTGTGTGGGTGGCCTTCTAAGAGACAACCCTGGGAATGGACAGACCTTTGGAAATGTCAATGTGGCTTATGAAGTGGAAAGCCACTTGAACATGTGACATGTTTTGCGGACTGGCCCTTTAAGAGGCAGACCCTAGAAGTGGACAAACCCTTGAAGAGGTGACAAATTTAGGGAATTATGTCCTTTAAGAGGTTGACCAGGGTTGTGTACAAACCCTCGAAACAACAGCATTTTAAGTGTACTGGCCCTTTAAGAGGTGGACCTGGGAAGCTTACGGACCTTTAAAATTGGCAATACTTTAAGGTGACTGGCCTATGAAGAGGATGACCATGGAAGTGGACAGTCCTTAAAGATGCATTATTGTGTGTGGGTGGCCTTCTAAGAGACAACCCTGGGAATGGACAGACCTTTGGAAATGTCAATGTGGCTTATGAAGTGGAAAGCCACTTGAACATGTGACATGTTTTGCGGACTGGCCCTTTAAGAGGCAGACCCTAGAAGTGGACAAACCCTTGAAGAGGTGACAAATTTAGGGAATTATGTCCTTTAAGAGGTTGACCAGGGTTGTGTACAAACCCTCGAAACAACAGCATTTTAAGTGTACTGGCCCTTTAAGAGGTGGACCTGGGAAGCTTACGGACCTTTAAAATTGGCAATACTTTAAGGTGACTGGCCTATGAAGAGGATGACCATGGAAGTGGACAGTCCTTAAAGATGCATTATTGTGTGTGGGTGGCCTTCTAAGAGACAACCCTGGGAATGGACAGACCTTTGGAAATGTCAATGTGGCTTATGAAGTGGAAAGCCACTTGAACATGTGACATGTTTTGCGGACTGGCCCTTTAAGAGGCAGACCCTAGAAGTGGACAAACCCTTGAAGAGGTGGCAAATTTAGGGAATTATGTCCTTTAAGAGGTTGACCAGGGTTGTGTACAAACCCTCGAAACAACAGCATTTTAAGTGTACTGGCCCTTTAAGAGGTGGACCTGGGAAGCTTACGGACCTTTAAAATTGGCAATACTTTAAGGTGACTGGCCTATGAAGAGGATGACCATGGAAGTGGACAGTCCTTAAAGATGCATTATTGTGTGTGGGTGGCCTTCTAAGAGACAACCCTGGGAATGGACAGACCTTTGGAAATGTCAATGTGGCTTATGAAGTGGAAAGCCACTTGAACATGTGACATGTTTTGCGAACTGGCCCTTTAAGAGGCAGACCCTAGAAGTGGACAAACCCTTGAAGAGGTGACAAATTTAGGGAATTATGTCCTTTAAGAGGTTGACCAGGGTTGTGTACAAACCCTCGAAACAACAGCATTTTAAGTGTACTGGCCCTTTAAGAGGTGGACCTGGGAAGCTTAGGGACCTTTAAAATTGGCAATACTTTAAGGTGACTGGCCTATGAAGAGGATGACCATGGAAGTGGACAGTCCTTAAAGATGCATTATTGTGTGTGGGTGGCCTTCTAAGAGACAACCCTGGGAATGGACAGACCTTTGGAAATGTCAATGTGGCTTATGAAGTGGAAATCCACTTGAACATGTGACATGTTTTGATGACTGGCCCTTTAAGAGGCAGACCCTAGATGTGGACAAACCCTTGAAGAGGTGACAAATTTAGGGAATTATGTCCTTTAAGAGGTTGACCAGGGTTGTGTACAAACCCTCGAAACAACAGCATTTTAAGTGTACTGGCCCTTTAAGAGGTGGACCTGGGAAGCTTACGGACCTTTAAAATTGGCAATACTTTAAGGTGACTGGCCTATGAAGAGGATGACCATGGAAGTGGACAGTCCTTAAAGATGCATTATTGTGTGTGGGTGGCCTTCTAAGAGACAACCCTGGGAATGGACAGACCTTTGGAAATGTCAATGTGGCTTATGAAGTGGAAAGCCACTTGAACATGTGACATGTTTTGCGGACTGGCCCTTTAAGAGGCAGACCCTAGAAGTGGACAAACCCTTGAAGAGGTGGCAAATTTAGGGAATTATGTCCTTTAAGAGGTTGACCAGGGTTGTGTACAAACCCTCGAAACAACAGCATTTTAAGTGTACTGGCCCTTTAAGAGGTGGACCTGGGAAGCTTACGGACCTTTAAAATTGGCAATACTTTAAGGTGACTGGCCTATGAAGAGGATGACCATGGAAGTGGACAGTCCTTAAAGATGCATTATTGTGTGTGGGTGGCCTTCTAAGAGACAACCCTGGGAATGGACAGACCTTTGGAAATGTCAATGTGGCTTATGAAGTGGAAAGCCACTTGAACATGTGACATGTTTTGCGAACTGGCCCTTTAAGAGGCAGACCCTAGAAGTGGACAAACCCTTGAAGAGGTGACAAATTTAGGGAATTATGTCCTTTAAGAGGTTGACCAGGGTTGTGTACAAACCCTCGAAACAACAGCATTTTAAGTGTACTGGCCCTTTAAGAGGTGGACCTGGGAAGCTTAGGGACCTTTAAAATTGGCAATACTTTAAGGTGACTGGCCTATGAAGAGGATGACCATGGAAGTGGACAGTCCTTAAAGATGCATTATTGTGTGTGGGTGGCCTTCTAAGAGACAACCCTGGGAATGGACAGACCTTTGGAAATGTCAATGTGGCTTATGAAGTGGAAATCCACTTGAACATGTGACATGTTTTGATGACTGGCCCTATAAGAGGCAGACCCTAGATGTGGACAAACCCTTGAAGAGGTGACAAATTTAGGGAATTATGTCCTTTAAGAGGTTGACCAGGGTTGTGTACAAACCCTCGAAACAACAGCATTTTAAGTGTACTGGCCCTTTAAGAGGTGGACCTGGGAAGCTTACGGACCTTTAAAATTGGCAATACTTTAAGGTGACTGGCCTATGAAGAGGATGACCATGGAAGTGGACAGTCCTTAAAGATGCATTATTGTGTGTGGGTGGCCTTCTAAGAGACAACCCTGGGAATGGACAGACCTTTGGAAATGTCAATGTGGCTTATGAAGTGGAAATCCACTTGAACATGTGACATGTTTTGATGACTGGCCCTTTAAGAGGCAGACCCTAGATGTGGACAAACCCTTGAAGAGGTGACAAATTTAGGGAATTATGTCCTTTAAGAGGTTGACCAGGGTTGTGTACAAACCCTCGAAACAACAGCATTTTAAGTGTACTGGCCCTTTAAGAGGTGGACCTGGGAAGCTTACGGACCTTTAAAATTGGCAATACTTTAAGGTGACTGGCCTATGAAGAGGATGACCATGGAAGTGGACAGTCCTTAAAGATGCATTATTGTGTGTGGGTGGCCTTCTAAGAGACAACCCTGGGAATGGACAGACCTTTGGAAATGTCAATGTGGCTTATGAAGTGGAAAGCCACTTGAACATGTGACATGTTTTGCGGACTGGCCCTTTAAGAGGCAGACCCTAGAAGTGGACAAACCCTTGAAGAGGTGGCAAATTTAGGGAATTATGTCCTTTAAGAGGTTGACCAGGGTTGTGTACAAACCCTCGAAGCAACAGCATTTTAAGTGTACTGGCCCTTTAAGAGGTGTACCCGGGAAGCTTACGGACCTTTAAAATTGGCAATACTTTAAGGTGACTGGCCTATGAAGAGGATGACCATGGAAGTGGACAGTCCTTAAAGATGCATTATTGTGTGTGGGTGGCCTTCTAAGAAACAACCCTGGGAATGGACAGACCTTTGGAAATGTCAATGTGGCTTATGAAGTGGAAAGCCACTTGAACATGTGACATGTTTTGCGGACTGGCCCTTTAAGAGGCAGACCCTAGAAGTGGACAAACCCTTGAAGAGGTGACAAATTTAGGGAATTATGTCCTTTAAGAGGTTGACCAGGGTTGTGTACAAACCCTCGAAACAACAGCATTTTAAGTGTACTGGCCCTTTAAGAGGTGGACCTGGGAAGCTTACGGACCTTTAAAATTGGCAATACTTTAAGGTGACTGGCCTATGAAGAGGATGACCATGGAAGTGGACAGTCCTTAAAGATGCATTATTGTGTGTGGGTGGCCTTCTAAGAGACAACCCTGGGAATGGACAGACCTTTGGAAATGTCAATGTGGCTTATGAAGTGGAAAGCCACTTGAACATGTGACATGTTTTGCGGACTGGCCCTTTAAGAGGCAGACCCTAGAAGTGGACAAACCCTTGAAGAGGTGGCAAATTTAGGGAATTATGTCCTTTAAGAGGTTGACCAGGGTTGTGTACAAACCCTCGAAACAACAGCATTTTAAGTGTACTGGCCCTTTAAGAGGTGGACCTGGGAAGCTTACGGACCTTTAAAATTGGCAATACTTTAAGGTGACTGGCCTATGAAGAGGATGACCATGGAAGTGGACAGTCCTTAAAGATGCATTATTGTGTGTGGGTGGCCTTCTAAGAGACAACCCTGGGAATGGACAGACCTTTGGAAATGTCAATGTGGCTTATGAAGTGGAAAGCCACTTGAACATGTGACATGTTTTGCGGACTGGCCCTTTAAGAGGCAGACCCTAGAAGTGGACAAACCCTTGAAGAGGTGACAAATTTAGGGAATTATGTCCTTTAAGAGGTTGACCAGGGTTGTGTACAAACCCTCGAAACAACAGCATTTTAAGTGTACTGGCCCTTTAAGAGGTGGACCTGGGAAGCTTACGGACCTTTAAAATTGGCAATAC
This sequence comes from Eleutherodactylus coqui, assembly GCF_035609145.1. NCBI lineage: Eukaryota > Metazoa > Chordata > Amphibia > Anura > Eleutherodactylidae > Eleutherodactylus > Eleutherodactylus coqui. The sequence goes on from NW_027102375.1 coordinate 39,880, forward strand.
TTTAAGGTGACTGGCCTATGAAGAGGATGACCATGGAAGTGGACAGTCCTTAAAGATGCATTATTGTGTGTGGGTGGCCTTCTAAGAGACAACCCTGGGAATGGACAGACCTTTGGAAATGTCAATGTGGCTTATGAAGTGGAAAGCCACTTGAACATGTGACATGTTTTGCGGACTGGCCCTTTAAGAGGCAGACCCTAGAAGTGGACAAACCCTTGAAGAGGTGACAAATTTAGGGAATTATGTCCTTTAAGAGGTTGACCAGGGTTGTGTACAAACCCTCGAAACAACAGCATTTTAAGTGTACTGGCCCTTTAAGAGGTGGACCTGGGAAGCTTACGGACCTTTAAAATTGGCAATACTTTAAGGTGACTGGCCTATGAAGAGGATGACCATGGAAGTGGACAGTCCTTAAAGATGCATTATTGTGTGTGGGTGGCCTTCTAAGAGACAACCCTGGGAATGGACAGACCTTTGGAAATGTCAATGTGGCTTATGAAGTGGAAAGCCACTTGAACATGTGACATGTTTTGCGGACTGGCCCTTTAAGAGGCAGACCCTAGAAGTGGACAAACCCTTGAAGAGGTGACAAATTTAGGGAATTATGTCCTTTAAGAGGTTGACCAGGGTTGTGTACAAACCCTCGAAACAACAGCATTTTAAGTGTACTGGCCCTTTAAGAGGTGGACCTGGGAAGCTTACGGACCTTTAAAATTGGCAATACTTTAAGGTGACTGGCCTATGAAGAGGATGACCATGGAAGTGGACAGTCCTTAAAGATGCATTATTGTGTGTGGGTGGCCTTCTAAGAGACAACCCTGGGAATGGACAGACCTTTGGAAATGTCAATGTGGCTTATGAAGTGGAAAGCCACTTGAACATGTGACATGTTTTGCGGACTGGCCCTTTAAGAGGCAGACCCTAGAAGTGGACAAACCCTTGAAGAGGTGGCAAATTTAGGGAATTATGTCCTTTAAGAGGTTGACCAGGGTTGTGTACAAACCCTCGAAACAACAGCATTTTAAGTGTACTGGCCCTTTAAGAGGTGGACCTGGGAAGCTTACGGACCTTTAAAATTGGCAATACTTTAAGGTGACTGGCCTATGAAGAAGATGACCATGGAAGTGGACAGTCCTTAAAGATGCATTATTGTGTGTGGGTGGCCTTCTAAGAGACAACCCTGGGAATGGACAGACCTTTGGAAATGTCAATGTGGCTTATGAAGTGGAAAGCCACTTGAACATGTGACATGTTTTGCGGACTGGCCCTTTAAGAGGCAGACCCTAGAAGTGGACAAACCCTTGAAGAGGTGACAAATTTAGGGAATTATGTCCTTTAAGAGGTCGACCAGGGTTGTGTACAAACCCTCGAAACAACAGCATTTTAAGTGTACTGGCCCTTTAAGAGGTGGACCTGGGAAGCTTACGGACCTTTAAAATTGGCAATACTTTAAGGTGACTGGCCTATGAAGAGGATGACCATGGAAGTGGACAGTCCTTAAAGATGCATTATTGTGTGTGGGTGGCCTTCTAAGAGACAACCCTGGGAATGGACAGACCTTTGGAAATGTCAATGTGGCTTATGAAGTGGAAAGCCACTTGAACATGTGACATGTTTTGCGGACTGGCCCTTTAAGAGGCAGACCCTAGAAGTGGACAAACCCTTGAAGAGGTGACAAATTTAGGGAATTATGTCCTTTAAGAGGTTGACCAGGGTTGTGTACAAACCCTCGAAACAACAGCATTTTAAGTGTACTGGCCCTTTAAGAGGTGGACCTGGGAAGCTTACGGACCTTTAAAATTGGCAATACTTTAAGGTGACTGGCCTATGAAGAGGATGACCATGGAAGTGGACAGTCCTTAAAGATGCATTATTGTGTGTGGGTGGCCTTCTAAGAGACAACCCTGGGAATGGACAGACCTTTGGAAATGTCAATGTGGCTTATGAAGTGGAAAGCCACTTGAACATGTGACATGTTTTGCGGACTGGCCCTTTAAGAGGCAGACCCTAGAAGTGGACAAACCCTTGAAGAGGTGACAAATTTAGGGAATTATGTCCTTTAAGAGGTTGACCAGGGTTGTGTACAAACCCTCGAAACAACAGCATTTTAAGTGTACTGGCCCTTTAAGAGGTGGACCTGGGAAGCTTACGGACCTTTAAAATTGGCAATACTTTAAGGTGACTGGCCTATGAAGAGGATGACCATGGAAGTGGACAGTCCTTAAAGATGCATTATTGTGTGTGGGTGGCCTTCTAAGAGACAACCCTGGGAATGGACAGACCTTTGGAAATGTCAATGTGGCTTATGAAGTGGAAAGCCACTTGAACATGTGACATGTTTTGCGGACTGGCCCTTTAAGAGGCAGACCCTAGAAGTGGACAAACCCTTGAAGAGGTGACAAATTTAGGGAATTATGTCCTTTAAGAGGTTGACCAGGGTTGTGTACAAACCCTCGAAACAACAGCATTTTAAGTGTACTGGCCCTTTAAGAGGTGGACCTGGGAAGCTTACGGACCTTTAAAATTGGCAATACTTTAAGGTGACTGGCCTATGAAGAGGATGACCATGGAAGTGGACAGTCCTTAAAGATGCATTATTGTGTGTGGGTGGCCTTCTAAGAGACAACCCTGGGAATGGACAGACCTTTGGAAATGTCAATGTGGCTTATGAAGTGGAAAGCCACTTGAACATGTGACATGTTTTGCGGACTGGCCCTTTAAGAGGCAGACCCTAGAAGTGGACAAACCCTTGAAGAGGTGGCAAATTTAGGGAATTATGTCCTTTAAGAGGTTGACCAGGGTTGTGTACAAACCCTCGAAACAACAGCATTTTAAGTGTACTGGCCCTTTAAGAGGTGGACCTGGGAAGCTTACGGACCTTTAAAATTGGCAATACTTTAAGGTGACTGGCCTATGAAGAGGATGACCATGGAAGTGGACAGTCCTTAAAGATGCATTATTGTGTGTGGGTGGCCTTCTAAGAGACAACCCTGGGAATGGACAGACCTTTGGAAATGTCAATGTGGCTTATGAAGTGGAAAGCCACTTGAACATGTGACATGTTTTGCGGACTGGCCCTTTAAGAGGCAGACCCTAGAAGTGGACAAACCCTTGAAGAGGTGACAAATTTAGGGAATTATGTCCTTTAAGAGGTCGACCAGGGTTGTGTACAAACCCTCGAAACAACAGCATTTTAAGTGTACTGGCCCTTTAAGAGGTGGACCTGGGAAGCTTACGGACCTTTAAAATTGGCAATACTTTAAGGTGACTGGCCTATGAAGAGGATGACCATGGAAGTGGACAGTCCTTAAAGATGCATTATTGTGTGTGGGTGGCCTTCTAAGAGACAACCCTGGGAATGGACAGACCTTTGGAAATGTCAATGTGGCTTATGAAGTGGAAAGCCACTTGAACATGTGACATGTTTTGCGGACTGGCCCTTTAAGAGGCAGACCCTAGAAGTGGACAAACCCTTGAAGAGGTGACAAATTTAGGGAATTATGTCCTTTAAGAGGTTGACCAGGGTTGTGTACAAACCCTCGAAACAACAGCATTTTAAGTGTACTGGCCCTTTAAGAGGTGGACCTGGGAAGCTTACGGACCTTTAAAATTGGCAATACTTTAAGGTGACTGGCCTATGAAGAGGATGACCATGGAAGTGGACAGTCCTTAAAGATGCATTATTGTGTGTGGGTGGCCTTCTAAGAGACAACCCTGGGAATGGACAGACCTTTGGAAATGTCAATGTGGCTTATGAAGTGGAAAGCCACTTGAACATGTGACATGTTTTGCGGACTGGCCCTTTAAGAGGCAGACCCTAGAAGTGGACAAACCCTTGAAGAGGTGGCAAATTTAGGGAATTATGTCCTTTAAGAGGTTGACCAGGGTTGTGTACAAACCCTCGAAACAACAGCATTTTAAGTGTACTGGCCCTTTAAGAGGTGGACCTGGGAAGCTTACGGACCTTTAAAATTGGCAATACTTTAAGGTGACTGGCCTATGAAGAGGATGACCATGGAAGTGGACAGTCCTTAAAGATGCATTATTGTGTGTGGGTGGCCTTCTAAGAGACAACCCTGGGAATGGACAGACCTTTGGAAATGTCAATGTGGCTTATGAAGTGGAAAGCCACTTGAACATGTGACATGTTTTGCGGACTGGCCCTTTAAGAGGCAGACCCTAGAAGTGGACAAACCCTTGAAGAGGTGACAAATTTAGGGAATTATGTCCTTTAAGAGGTCGACCAGGGTTGTGTACAAACCCTCGAAACAACAGCATTTTAAGTGTACTGGCCCTTTAAGAGGTGGACCTGGGAAGCTTACGGACCTTTAAAATTGGCAATACTTTAAGGTGACTGGCCTATGAAGAGGATGACCATGGAAGTGGACAGTCCTTAAAGATGCATTATTGTGTGTGGGTGGCCTTCTAAGAGACAACCCTGGGAATGGACAGACCTTTGGAAATGTCAATGTGGCTTATGAAGTGGAAAGCCACTTGAACATGTGACATGTTTTGCGGACTGGCCCTTTAAGAGGCAGACCCTAGAAGTGGACAAACCCTTGAAGAGGTGACAAATTTAGGGAATTATGTCCTTTAAGAGGTTGACCAGGGTTGTGTACAAACCCTCGAAACAACAGCATTTTAAGTGTACTGGCCCTTTAAGAGGTGGACCTGGGAAGCTTACGGACCTTTAAAATTGGCAATACTTTAAGGTGACTGGCCTATGAAGAGGATGACCATGGAAGTGGACAGTCCTTAAAGATGCATTATTGTGTGTGGGTGGCCTTCTAAGAGACAACCCTGGGAATGGACAGACCTTTGGAAATGTCAATGTGGCTTATGAAGTGGAAAGCCACTTGAACATGTGACATGTTTTGCGGACTGGCCCTTTAAGAGGCAGACCCTAGAAGTGGACAAACCCTTGAAGAGGTGACAAATTTAGGGAATTATGTCCTTTAAGAGGTTGACCAGGGTTGTGTACAAACCCTCGAAACAACAGCATTTTAAGTGTACTGGCCCTTTAAGAGGTGGACCCGGGAAGCTTACGGACCTTTAAAATTGGCAATACTTTAAGGTGACTGGCCTATGAAGAGGATGACCATGGAAGTGGACAGTCCTTAAAGATGCATTATTGTGTGTGGGTGGCCTTCTAAGAGACAACCCTGGGAATGGACAGACCTTTGGAAATGTCAATGTGGCTTATGAAGTGGAAAGCCACTTGAACATGTGACATGTTTTGCGGACTGGCCCTTTAAGAGGCAGACCCTAGAAGTGGACAAACCCTTGAAGAGGTGGCAAATTTAGGGAATTATGTCCTTTAAGAGGTTGACCAGGGTTGTGTACAAACCCTCGAAACAACAGCATTTTAAGTGTACTGGCCCTTTAAGAGGTGGACCTGGGAAGCTTACGGACCTTTAAAATTGGCAATACTTTAAGGTGACTGGCCTATGAAGAGGATGACCATGGAAGTGGACAGTCCTTAAAGATGCATTATTGTGTGTGGGTGGCCTTCTAAGAGACAACCCTGGGAATGGACAGACCTTTGGAAATGTCAATGTGGCTTATGAAGTGGAAAGCCACTTGAACATGTGACATGTTTTGCGGACTGGCCCTTTAAGAGGCAGACCCTAGAAGTGGACAAACCCTTGAAGAGGTGACAAATTTAGGGAATTATGTCCTTTAAGAGGTTGACCAGGGTTGTGTACAAACCCTCGAAACAACAGCATTTTAAGTGTACTGGCCCTTTAAGAGGTGGACCCGGGAAGCTTACGGACCTTTAAAATTGGCAATACTTTAAGGTGACTGGCCTATGAAGAGGATGACCATGGAAGTGGACAGTCCTTAAAGATGCATTATTGTGTGTGGGTGGCCTTCTAAGAGACAACCCTGGGAATGGACAGACCTTTGGAAATGTCAATGTGGCTTATGAAGTGGAAAGCCACTTGAACATGTGACATGTTTTGCGGACTGGCCCTTTAAGAGGCAGACCCTAGATGTGGACAAACCCTTGAAGAGGTGACAAATTTAGGGAATTATGTCCTTTAAGAGGTTGACCAGGGTTGTGTACAAACCCTCGAAACAACAGCATTTTAAGTGTACTGGCCCTTTAAGAGGTGGACCTGGGAAGCTTACGGACCTTTAAAATTGGCAATACTTTAAGGTGACTGGCCTATGAAGAGGATGACCATGGAAGTGGACAGTCCTTAAAGATGCATTATTGTGTGTGGGTGGCCTTCTAAGAGACAACCCTGGGAATGGACAGACCTTTGGAAATGTCAATGTGGCTTATGAAGTGGAAAGCCACTTGAACATGTGACATGTTTTGCGGACTGGCCCTTTAAGAGGCAGACCCTAGAAGTGGACAAACCCTTGAAGAGGTGGCAAATTTAGGGAATTATGTCCTTTAAGAGGTTGACCAGGGTTGTGTACAAACCCTCGAAACAACAGCATTTTAAGTGTACTGGCCCTTTAAGAGGTGGACCTGGGAAGCTTACGGACCTTTAAAATTGGCAATACTTTAAGGTGACTGGCCTATGAAGAGGATGACCATGGAAGTGGACAGTCCTTAAAGATGCATTATTGTGTGTGGGTGGCCTTCTAAGAGACAACCCTGGGAATGGACAGACCTTTGGAAATGTCAATGTGGCTTATGAAGTGGAAAGCCACTTGAACATGTGACATGTTTTGCGGACTGGCCCTTTAAGAGGCAGACCCTAGAAGTGGACAAACCCTTGAAGAGGTGACAAATTTAGGGAATTATGTCCTTTAAGAGGTCGACCAGGGTTGTGTACAAACCCTCGAAACAACAGCATTTTAAGTGTACTGGCCCTTTAAGAGGTGGACCTGGGAAGCTTACGGACCTTTAAAATTGGCAATACTTTAAGGTGACTGGCCTATGAAGAGGATGACCATGGAAGTGGACAGTCCTTAAAGATGCATTATTGTGTGTGGGTGGCCTTCTAAGAGACAACCCTGGGAATGGACAGACCTTTGGAAATGTCAATGTGGCTTATGAAGTGGAAAGCCACTTGAACATGTGACATGTTTTGCGGACTGGCCCTTTAAGAGGCAGACCCTAGAAGTGGACAAACCCTTGAAGAGGTGACAAATTTAGGGAATTATGTCCTTTAAGAGGTTGACCAGGGTTGTGTACAAACCCTCGAAACAACAGCATTTTAAGTGTACTGGCCCTTTAAGAGGTGGACCTGGGAAGCTTACGGACCTTTAAAATTGGCAATACTTTAAGGTGACTGGCCTATGAAGAGGATGACCATGGAAGTGGACAGTCCTTAAAGATGCATTATTGTGTGTGGGTGGCCTTCTAAGAGACAACCCTGGGAATGGACAGACCTTTGGAAATGTCAATGTGGCTTATGAAGTGGAAAGCCACTTGAACATGTGACATGTTTTGCGGACTGGCCCTTTAAGAGGCAGACCCTAGAAGTGGACAAACCCTTGAAGAGGTGGCAAATTTAGGGAATTATGTCCTTTAAGAGGTTGACCAGGGTTGTGTACAAACCCTCGAAACAACAGCATTTTAAGTGTACTGGCCCTTTAAGAGGTGGACCTGGGAAGCTTACGGACCTTTAAAATTGGCAATACTTTAAGGTGACTGGCCTATGAAGAGGATGACCATGGAAGTGGACAGTCCTTAAAGATGCATTATTGTGTGTGGGTGGCCTTCTAAGAGACAACCCTGGGAATGGACAGACCTTTGGAAATGTCAATGTGGCTTATGAAGTGGAAAGCCACTTGAACATGTGACATGTTTTGCGGACTGGCCCTTTAAGAGGCAGACCCTAGAAGTGGACAAACCCTTGAAGAGGTGACAAATTTAGGGAATTATGTCCTTTAAGAGGTCGACCAGGGTTGTGTACAAACCCTCGAAACAACAGCATTTTAAGTGTACTGGCCCTTTAAGAGGTTGACCTGGGAAGCTTACGGACCTTTAAAATTGGCAATACTTTAAGGTGACTGGCCTATGAAGAGGATGACCATGGAAGTGGACAGTCCTTAAAGATGCATTATTGTGTGTGGGTGGCCTTCTAAGAGACAACCCTGGGAATGGACAGACCTTTGGAAATGTCAATGTGGCTTATGAAGTGGAAAGCCACTTGAACATGTGACATGTTTTGCGGACTGGCCCTTTAAGAGGCAGACCCTAGAAGTGGACAAACCCTTGAAGAGGTGACAAATTTAGGGAATTATGTCCTTTAAGAGGTTGACCAGGGTTGTGTACAAACCCTCGAAACAACAGCATTTTAAGTGTACTGGCCCTTTAAGAGGTGGACCTGGGAAGCTTACGGACCTTTAAAATTGGCAATACTTTAAGGTGACTGGCCTATGAAGAGGATGACCATGGAAGTGGACAGTCCTTAAAGATGCATTATTGTGTGTGGGTGGCCTTCTAAGAGACAACCCTGGGAATGGACAGACCTTTGGAAATGTCAATGTGGCTTATGAAGTGGAAAGCCACTTGAACATGTGACATGTTTTGCGGACTGGCCCTTTAAGAGGCAGACCCTAGAAGTGGACAAACCCTTGAAGAGGTGACAAATTTAGGGAATTATGTCCTTTAAGAGGTTGACCAGGGTTGTGTACAAACCCTCGAAACAACAGCATTTTAAGTGTACTGGCCCTTTAAGAGGTGGACCCGGGAAGCTTACGGACCTTTAAAATTGGCAATACTTTAAGGTGACTGGCCTATGAAGAGGATGACCATGGAAGTGGACAGTCCTTAAAGATGCATTATTGTGTGTGGGTGGCCTTCTAAGAGACAACCCTGGGAATGGACAGACCTTTGGAAATGTCAATGTGGCTTATGAAGTGGAAAGCCACTTGAACATGTGACATGTTTTGCGGACTGGCCCTTTAAGAGGCAGACCCTAGAAGTGGACAAACCCTTGAAGAGGTGGCAAATTTAGGGAATTATGTCCTTTAAGAGGTTGACCAGGGTTGTGTACAAACCCTCGAAACAACAGCATTTTAAGTGTACTGGCCCTTTAAGAGGTGGACCTGGGAAGCTTACGGACCTTTAAAATTGGCAATACTTTAAGGTGACTGGCCTATGAAGAGGATGACCATGGAAGTGGACAGTCCTTAAAGATGCATTATTGTGTGTGGGTGGCCTTCTAAGAGACAACCCTGGGAATGGACAGACCTTTGGAAATGTCAATGTGGCTTATGAAGTGGAAAGCCACTTGAACATGTGACATGTTTTGCGGACTGGCCCTTTAAGAGGCAGACCCTAGAAGTGGACAAACCCTTGAAGAGGTGACAAATTTAGGGAATTATGTCCTTTAAGAGGTTGACCAGGGTTGTGTACAAACCCTCGAAACAACAGCATTTTAAGTGTACTGGCCCTTTAAGAGGTGGACCCGGGAAGCTTACGGACCTTTAAAATTGGCAATACTTTAAGGTGACTGGCCTATGAAGAGGATGACCATGGAAGTGGACAGTCCTTAAAGATGCATTATTGTGTGTGGGTGGCCTTCTAAGAGACAACCCTGGGAATGGACAGACCTTTGGAAATGTCAATGTGGCTTATGAAGTGGAAAGCCACTTGAACATGTGACATGTTTTGCGGACTGGCCCTTTAAGAGGCAGACCCTAGAAGTGGACAAACCCTTGAAGAGGTGACAAATTTAGGGAATTATGTCCTTTAAGAGGTTGACCAGGGTTGTGTACAAACCCTCGAAACAACAGCATTTTAAGTGTACTGGCCCTTTAAGAGGTGGACCCGGGAAGCTTACGGACCTTTAAAATTGGCAATACTTTAAGGTGACTGGCCTATGAAGAGGATGACCATGGAAGTGGACAGTCCTTAAAGATGCATTATTGTGTGTGGGTGGCCTTCTAAGAGACAACCCTGGGAATGGACAGACCTTTGGAAATGTCAATGTGGCTTATGAAGTGGAAAGCCACTTGAACATGTGACATGTTTTGCGGACTGGCCCTTTAAGAGGCAGACCCTAGAAGTGGACAAACCCTTGAAGAGGTGGCAAATTTAGGGAATTATGTCCTTTAAGAGGTTGACCAGGGTTGTGTACAAACCCTCGAAACAACAGCATTTTAAGTGTACTGGCCCTTTAAGAGGTGGACCTGGGAAGCTTACGGACCTTTAAAATTGGCAATACTTTAAGGTGACTGGCCTATGAAGAGGATGACCATGGAAGTGGACAGTCCTTAAAGATGCATTATTGTGTGTGGGTGGCCTTCTAAGAGACAACCCTGGGAATGGACAGACCTTTGGAAATGTCAATGTGGCTTATGAAGTGGAAAGCCACTTGAACATGTGACATGTTTTGCGGACTGGCCCTTTAAGAGGCAGACCCTAGAAGTGGACAAACCCTTGAAGAGGTGACAAATTTAGGGAATTATGTCCTTTAAGAGGTTGACCAGGGTTGTGTACAAACCCTCGAAACAACAGCATTTTAAGTGTACTGGCCCTTTAAGAGGTGGACCCGGGAAGCTTACGGACCTTTAAAATTGGCAATACTTTAAGGTGACTGGCCTATGAAGAGGATGACCATGGAAGTGGACAGTCCTTAAAGATGCATTATTGTGTGTGGGTGGCCTTCTAAGAGACAACCCTGGGAATGGACAGACCTTTGGAAATGTCAATGTGGCTTATGAAGTGGAAAGCCACTTGAACATGTGACATGTTTTGCGGACTGGCCCTTTAAGAGGCAGACCCTAGATGTGGACAAACCCTTGAAGAGGTGACAAATTTAGGGAATTATGTCCTTTAAGAGGTTGACCAGGGTTGTGTACAAACCCTCGAAACAACAGCATTTTAAGTGTACTGGCCCTTTAAGAGGTGGACCTGGGAAGCTTACGGACCTTTAAAATTGGCAATACTTTAAGGTGACTGGCCTATGAAGAGGATGACCATGGAAGTGGACAGTCCTTAAAGATGCATTATTGTGTGTGGGTGGCCTTCTAAGAGACAACCCTGGGAATGGACAGACCTTTGGAAATGTCAATGTGGCTTATGAAGTGGAAAGCCACTTGAACATGTGACATGTTTTGCGGACTGGCCCTTTAAGAGGCAGACCCTAGAAGTGGACAAACCCTTGAAGAGGTGGCAAATTTAGGGAATTATGTCCTTTAAGAGGTTGACCAGGGTTGTGTACAAACCCTCGAAACAACAGCATTTTAAGTGTACTGGCCCTTTAAGAGGTGGACCTGGGAAGCTTACGGACCTTTAAAATTGGCAATACTTTAAGGTGACTGGCCTATGAAGAGGATGACCATGGAAGTGGACAGTCCTTAAAGATGCATTATTGTGTGTGGGTGGCCTTCTAAGAGACAACCCTGGGAATGGACAGACCTTTGGAAATGTCAATGTGGCTTATGAAGTGGAAAGCCACTTGAACATGTGACATGTTTTGCGGACTGGCCCTTTAAGAGGCAGACCCTAGAAGTGGACAAACCCTTGAAGAGGTGACAAATTTAGGGAATTATGTCCTTTAAGAGGTCGACCAGGGTTGTGTACAAACCCTCGAAACAACAGCATTTTAAGTGTACTGGCCCTTTAAGAGGTGGACCTGGGAAGCTTACGGACCTTTAAAATTGGCAATACTTTAAGGTGACTGGCCTATGAAGAGGATGACCATGGAAGTGGACAGTCCTTAAAGATGCATTATTGTGTGTGGGTGGCCTTCTAAGAGACAACCCTGGGAATGGACAGACCTTTGGAAATGTCAATGTGGCTTATGAAGTGGAAAGCCACTTGAACATGTGACATGTTTTGCGGACTGGCCCTTTAAGAGGCAGACCCTAGAAGTGGACAAACCCTTGAAGAGGTGACAAATTTAGGGAATTATGTCCTTTAAGAGGTTGACCAGGGTTGTGTACAAACCCTCGAAACAACAGCATTTTAAGTGTACTGGCCCTTTAAGAGGTGGACCTGGGAAGCTTACGGACCTTTAAAATTGGCAATACTTTAAGGTGACTGGCCTATGAAGAGGATGACCATGGAAGTGGACAGTCCTTAAAGATGCATTATTGTGTGTGGGTGGCCTTCTAAGAGACAACCCTGGGAATGGACAGACCTTTGGAAATGTCAATGTGGCTTATGAAGTGGAAAGCCACTTGAACATGTGACATGTTTTGCGGACTGGCCCTTTAAGAGGCAGACCCTAGAAGTGGACAAACCCTTGAAGAGGTGGCAAATTTAGGGAATTATGTCCTTTAAGAGGTTGACCAGGGTTGTGTACAAACCCTCGAAACAACAGCATTTTAAGTGTACTGGCCCTTTAAGAGGTGGACCCTGGGAAGCTTACGGACCTTTAAAATTGGCAATACTTTAAGGTGACTGGCCTATGAAGAGGATGACCATGGAAGTGGACAGTCCTTAAAGATGCATTATTGTGTGTGGGTGGCCTTCTAAGAGACAACCCTGGGAATGGACAGACCTTTGGAAATGTCAATGTGGCTTATGAAGTGGAAAGCCACTTGAACATGTGACATGTTTTGCGGACTGGCCCTTTAAGAGGCAGACCCTAGAAGTGGACAAACCCTTGAAGAGGTGACAAATTTAGGGAATTATGTCCTTTAAGAGGTCGACCAGGGTTGTGTACAAACCCTCGAAACAACAGCATTTTAAGTGTACTGGCCCTTTAAGAGGTTGACCTGGGAAGCTTACGGACCTTTAAAATTGGCAATACTTTAAGGTGACTGGCCTATGAAGAGGATGACCATGGAAGTGGACAGTCCTTAAAGATGCATTATTGTGTGTGGGTGGCCTTCTAAGAGACAACCCTGGGAATGGACAGACCTTTGGAAATGTCAATGTGGCTTATGAAGTGGAAAGCCACTTGAACATGTGACATGTTTTGCGGACTGGCCCTTTAAGAGGCAGACCCTAGAAGTGGACAAACCCTTGAAGAGGTGACAAATTTAGGGAATTATGTCCTTTAAGAGGTTGACCAGGGTTGTGTACAAACCCTCGAAACAACAGCATTTTAAGTGTACTGGCCCTTTAAGAGGTGGACCTGGGAAGCTTACGGACCTTTAAAATTGGCAATACTTTAAGGTGACTGGCCTATGAAGAGGATGACCATGGAAGTGGACAGTCCTTAAAGATGCATTATTGTGTGTGGGTGGCCTTCTAAGAGACAACCCTGGGAATGGACAGACCTTTGGAAATGTCAATGTGGCTTATGAAGTGGAAAGCCACTTGAACATGTGACATGTTTTGCGGACTGGCCCTTTAAGAGGCAGACCCTAGAAGTGGACAAACCCTTGAAGAGGTGACAAATTTAGGGAATTATGTCCTTTAAGAGGTTGACCAGGGTTGTGTACAAACCCTCGAAACAACAGCATTTTAAGTGTACTGGCCCTTTAAGAGGTGGACCCGGGAAGCTTACGGACCTTTAAAATTGGCAATACTTTAAGGTGACTGGCCTATGAAGAGGATGACCATGGAAGTGGACAGTCCTTAAAGATGCATTATTGTGTGTGGGTGGCCTTCTAAGAGACAACCCTGGGAATGGACAGACCTTTGGAAATGTCAATGTGGCTTATGAAGTGGAAAGCCACTTGAACATGTGACATGTTTTGCGGACTGGCCCTTTAAGAGGCAGACCCTAGAAGTGGACAAACCCTTGAAGAGGTGGCAAATTTAGGGAATTATGTCCTTTAAGAGGTTGACCAGGGTTGTGTACAAACCCTCGAAACAACAGCATTTTAAGTGTACTGGCCCTTTAAGAGGTGGACCTGGGAAGCTTACGGACCTTTAAAATTGGCAATACTTTAAGGTGACTGGCCTATGAAGAGGATGACCATGGAAGTGGACAGTCCTTAAAGATGCATTATTGTGTGTGGGTGGCCTTCTAAGAGACAACCCTGGGAATGGACAGACCTTTGGAAATGTCAATGTGGCTTATGAAGTGGAAAGCCACTTGAACATGTGACATGTTTTGCGGACTGGCCCTTTAAGAGGCAGACCCTAGAAGTGGACAAACCCTTGAAGAGGTGACAAATTTAGGGAATTATGTCCTTTAAGAGGTTGACCAGGGTTGTGTACAAACCCTCGAAACAACAGCATTTTAAGTGTACTGGCCCTTTAAGAGGTGGACCCGGGAAGCTTACGGACCTTTAAAATTGGCAATACTTTAAGGTGACTGGCCTATGAAGAGGATGACCATGGAAGTGGACAGTCCTTAAAGATGCATTATTGTGTGTGGGTGGCCTTCTAAGAGACAACCCTGGGAATGGACAGACCTTTGGAAATGTCAATGTGGCTTATGAAGTGGAAAGCCACTTGAACATGTGACATGTTTTGCGGACTGGCCCTTTAAGAGGCAGACCCTAGATGTGGACAAACCCTTGAAGAGGTGACAAATTTAGGGAATTATGTCCTTTAAGAGGTTGACCAGGGTTGTGTACAAACCCTCGAAACAACAGCATTTTAAGTGTACTGGCCCTTTAAGAGGTGGACCTGGGAAGCTTACGGACCTTTAAAATTGGCAATACTTTAAGGTGACTGGCCTATGAAGAGGATGACCATGGAAGTGGACAGTCCTTAAAGATGCATTATTGTGTGTGGGTGGCCTTCTAAGAGACAACCCTGGGAATGGACAGACCTTTGGAAATGTCAATGTGGCTTATGAAGTGGAAAGCCACTTGAACATGTGACATGTTTTGCGGACTGGCCCTTTAAGAGGCAGACCCTAGAAGTGGACAAACCCTTGAAGAGGTGACAAATTTAGGGAATTATGTCCTTTAAGAGGTTGACCAGGGTTGTGTACAAACCCTCGAAACAACAGCATTTTAAGTGTACTGGCCCTTTAAGAGGTGGACCCGGGAAGCTTACGGACCTTTAAAATTGGCAATACTTTAAGGTGACTGGCCTATGAAGAGGATGACCATGGAAGTGGACAGTCCTTAAAGATGCATTATTGTGTGTGGGTGGCCTTCTAAGAGACAACCCTGGGAATGGACAGACCTTTGGAAATGTCAATGTGGCTTATGAAGTGGAAAGCCACTTGAACATGTGACATGTTTTGCGGACTGGCCCTTTAAGAGGCAGACCCTAGAAGTGGACAAACCCTTGAAGAGGTGACAAATTTAGGGAATTATGTCCTTTAAGAGGTTGACCAGGGTTGTGTACAAACCCTCGAAACAACAGCATTTTAAGTGTACTGGCCCTTTAAGAGGTGGACCTGGGAAGCTTACGGACCTTTAAAATTGGCAATACTTTAAGGTGACTGGCCTATGAAGAGGATGACCATGGAAGTGGACAGTCCTTAAAGATGCATTATTGTGTGTGGGTGGCCTTCTAAGAGACAACCCTGGGAATGGACAGACCTTTGGAAATGTCAATGTGGCTTATGAAGTGGAAAGCCACTTGAACATGTGACATGTTTTGCGGACTGGCCCTTTAAGAGGCAGACCCTAGAAGTGGACAAACCCTTGAAGAGGTGGCAAATTTAGGGAATTATGTCCTTTAAGAGGTTGACCAGGGTTGTGTACAAACCCTCGAAACAACAGCATTTTAAGTGTACTGGCCCTTTAAGAGGTGGACCTGGGAAGCTTACGGACCTTTAAAATTGGCAATACTTTAAGGTGACTGGCCTATGAAGAGGATGACCATGGAAGTGGACAGTCCTTAAAGATGCATTATTGTGTGTGGGTGGCCTTCTAAGAGACAACCCTGGGAATGGACAGACCTTTGGAAATGTCAATGTGGCTTATGAAGTGGAAAGCCACTTGAACATGTGACATGTTTTGCGGACTGGCCCTTTAAGAGGCAGACCCTAGAAGTGGACAAACCCTTGAAGAGGTGACAAATTTAGGGAATTATGTCCTTTAAGAGGTTGACCAGGGTTGTGTACAAACCCTCGAAACAACAGCATTTTAAGTGTACTGGCCCTTTAAGAGGTGGACCTGGGAAGCTTACGGACCTTTAAAATTGGCAATACTTTAAGGTGACTGGCCTATGAAGAGGATGACCATGGAAGTGGACAGTCCTTAAAGATGCATTATTGTGTGTGGGTGGCCTTCTAAGAGACAACCCTGGGAATGGACAGACCTTTGGAAATGTCAATGTGGCTTATGAAGTGGAAAGCCACTTGAACATGTGACATGTTTTGCGGACTGGCCCTTTAAGAGGCAGACCCTAGAAGTGGACAAACCCTTGAAGAGGTGACAAATTTAGGGAATTATGTCCTTTAAGAGGTTGACCAGGGTTGTGTACAAACCCTCGAAACAACAGCATTTTAAGTGTACTGGCCCTTTAAGAGGTGGACCTGGGAAGCTTACGGACCTTTAAAATTGGCAATACTTTAAGGTGACTGGCCTATGAAGAGGATGACCATGGAAGTGGACAGTCCTTAAAGATGCATTATTGTGTGTGGGTGGCCTTCTAAGAGACAACCCTGGGAATGGACAGACCTTTGGAAATGTCAATGTGGCTTATGAAGTGGAAAGCCACTTGAACATGTGACATGTTTTGCGGACTGGCCCTTTAAGAGGCAGACCCTAGAAGTGGACAAACCCTTGAAGAGGTGACAAATTTAGGGAATTATGTCCTTTAAGAGGTTGACCAGGGTTGTGTACAAACCCTCGAAACAACAGCATTTTAAGTGTACTGGCCCTTTAAGAGGTGGACCTGGGAAGCTTACGGACCTTTAAAATTGGCAATACTTTAAGGTGACTGGCCTATGAAGAGGATGACCATGGAAGTGGACAGTCCTTAAAGATGCATTATTGTGTGTGGGTGGCCTTCTAAGAGACAACCCTGGGAATGGACAGACCTTTGGAAATGTCAATGTGGCTTATGAAGTGGAAAGCCACTTGAACATGTGACATGTTTTGCGGACTGGCCCTTTAAGAGGCAGACCCTAGAAGTGGACAAACCCTTGAAGAGGTGGCAAATTTAGGGAATTATGTCCTTTAAGAGGTTGACCAGGGTTGTGTACAAACCCTCGAAACAACAGCATTTTAAGTGTACTGGCCCTTTAAGAGGTGGACCTGGGAAGCTTACGGACCTTTAAAATTGGCAA